>NW_027526233.1:22476337-22523249 GCF_048455015.1 Haemaphysalis longicornis
CAGATTCTGCTTGTTGGTTTATGCGTGTACCGGCAACAAATGTCTCGCACATACGTTTACAGCGCATGAACGCTATTTTTTCGCACAGAGCACGTACGTGATTTTCGCTGGTACATTGTTTATAAAACGGCGCTTAATCTAGGGCATAAATGATTTCGTATATAGTAAGAAACAGTTCAGGCAGCACCTAACATACGGAATAGAAACCCCCTATTCTGGTTGCGCAGTTCAGAAATATTCTGACGGAACCCTCTAGCCGACGGCACAGTCACTGCTTTGGGGTGCTCGGTCGTGTAAAGCAAATTCAAGCTCCGAAATACTTGAACCAACAGCACGGAAAGTTGGAAAATAAACTTGCAGTCATGTGCGAACACTCAACTGCAAGCTAAATTGCCAAAAAGGCAAGCGCCGCTGCCGTGCGATCGTTCCCAAAGCTTCCGACAACCCGCGCGGCCGAAGGGTGTCCTCCTCTGACGTCATGACCGACCTAACCAATCAGAGGCGTCAAAGACGAAGAGCGCGCGTCTTTCAAACGGGACCACGCTTTGGAAGATAAATGCCGGTTGGACTCATGTACGCTAAAATTCAATGTATATTCGGAGTCAGCGCGCAAGAAACTATATAAACGTGCCTCTAACTCAATTTTTTTGGAAAGCGCTTCAGCTTCACTTTTAGTCTGCCACGTCTTTTGGCGTGCTATAGCGATTGCTATCTTTTATATACACGGCCACCCATGACACGGGAGATGTGCTATGCGCGATTTTCCTTTCCCAAAAATGAGATATATTTATTTATTTATTTACAGTACCCTCAGGGCCATAAGGCATTAGAGAGGGGAGTGGTTAAATACAAAAAAAGGAATGACAAAAGCAGTAAAAGGAAGTAAAAAGGTTATAACAATGGCTTCTAAATATACAATTTTAGCTAATGCATTATAAGGTATAAACGAATATATCAGGTTGGCTTCTTAGTAGACAATTTTAGCTAAGGCGTGACAAAACAAAATACAAATGAACATATCATTATACAATGTTAGCTAAGGCTGTTTTGAATGATTCATGATCAATAATGGCAGCGGTTGATGCAGGAAGATGGTTCCATTCGACTGAAGTCCTGGGTATGAAAGACTGAACAAATGCATTTGTCCTTGACGATGGTATTCCGATTTTATTAGCGTGATCCAAACGAGACGATATGAAATGCGGAGGCAAAATGAGCTGATGTCGTAGATGTGGGTGATAGAATATCTTATGGAACAGACAAAGACGCAAATTTTTACGGCGATAAGATAGCGTTGGTAGTTGAAGGCTACATTTCATTGAAGTTATGCTAGCAGTGCGATTATAGTTAGAAAGAATGAAGCGAACAGAGTTATTTTGTACCATTTCGAGTGATTGTATTAGCGTATCATAACGTGGATCCCATACTGATGCGGCGTACTCCAGTTTAGAACGAACGAGTGTTTTGTACATTAGTAATTTAAGTAAAGAAGGGGCTCTTGAAAAATTGCGTCGGAGGTATCCTAGCGCGCGGTTAGCATTGGAAATTACATACTCGGTGTGAGTGGTCCATGTTAAATCAGCTGAAATGTGAACACCAAGATATTTGTAGGATGATACATGATTTAAACGGGAGTTATCAATAAAATAAGTAGGTAACTGGTGGGCTGTTCTTGTAACACGTAAATATTTACATTTGGTAGAGTTAAGTTCCATGAGCCAAGTTTTGCACCAGGATGAAATAGTATGAAGATCAGATTGCAAGACGGCTATGTCATCAGCGCAAGTTATTTGTCGGTACACAACGCAGTCATCGGCGAATAAATGAATGTTAGAAGAAACGGATGCTGGTAAGTCGTTAATGTATATAAGGAAAAGAAGAGGACCCAACACGGAACCTTGCGGCACACCAGAGTGGACGGGTGTTAACTCAGAGTTATGATTATTAGCGGATACGAATTGCGAACGGTTGGTAAGAAAAAACTCAAGCCAAGATAGAAGTTTGGAATCGAGGTTAAGCTGATGTAGTTTAAACAACAATAGTTTGTGACACACCTTATCAAATGCTTTGGAAAAGTCAATGATTATACAATCGGCAAACGTGGACTGATCAAGAAAAGTATGCAGTTTATGGGTGAATAATGCGAGTTGCGTTTCACATGAATACGTTTTTCTGAAACCATGTTGTGACAGAGAAAAATAAGAGTTCGATTCTAAAAATTTAACTAGGTTAGAAAACAACATGTGTTCAATTAGTTTACACGGAATACTAGTTAAAGAAATAGGTCGATAATTAAGGGGTGAGTGCCTGTTTCCAGATTTGAAGAATGGAACCACCTTTCCAATTTTCAATTCAATTGGTAGCATACCGTGATCGAGCTACTGTTGATAAATTTTTGTTAGTATAATGGAAGAATAGTAACTAGTACTGATTAGAATTTTTGGACTGATGAGGTCGCATCCAGGAGCAGAGGATGGTTTTAATGATTTAATAAGTTTTTCAACACCACAAGAATCGATGGTAATTGGGGGCATCTGGTTGTGACTGTAATTGCAAGGTAAGAGTAGTGGGACATTAGTAGTTTCGGAGAAATTCGATGCAAAGGCTTGATTGAGAACTTCAGCACTTCGGTTGGAAGGAATAGCGGTATTATTTTCATCAACAAATGTTAAGCAGTCACCATCTTTCGGGGGGTTAATAACGCGCCAGAACTTTTTTGTATCGGTTGATAACATCGATGGTAAAGTAGTAGTCAAAAATTTTTAAGAGCAGTGACGTAATCTTTAGATGCCTCCTTGTAGGCAGCCCACCGAACGGAGCGAGGGGACAGCCTGGCTAATTTATATAAACGTTTCTTTCGGTTAGATAAGCGTTTTAAGTGAGTAGTATACCATGGCGCGTTATCATTAGAAACTATGATGCGAGTGGGTATGTACTTATCTGTTAGTTCCTTAATTTTGTCAGAGAACATGTCCCAGTTAGTTTGTACCGAGCGACAGTCGAAATCTTCGAGGAACGGGTCGAGAAAACCAGATAATTCTTCATTAAATGCGTCAAAATTGCCTCTTTCGTAAAGCCGAATTGTTTTATTCTTATTTTTAGATTTCAGACGTGGTAAGTTAATGTCAAACGATAGCATGCAGTGGTCACTTAAGCCGGGTAGGTGCGCAATACTGGATACGTAATCTGGTCTAGAAGTTAGTACAAGATCAAGAATATTGGCAGACGTTTGCGTTGATCTAGTTGGCTGCCTGATCAGCTGTGATAAAGAAAAAACTGAACACGTGTTGAAGAAATCATTAGCAAATGTTGAAAAAGGCTGCAATGTGGGCGGTTAATTTTCCCAAGATATGTTTGGAATGTTAAAGTCACCAAGTAGGAACCACGGGATATTAGTATGACGCGTGCAAACCAGGTTGATAACATCGTGTAGCTCATTTATAAATGTAGGAGTATTATGGGGTGGACGGTAGCAAACACCGATGATAAGCTTTTGGGAAGTTAGTTCGATGATAGCCCAAATTATTTCTAGGTTGCTTTGCACATGAATACATTTTGATGGAATGTTTTTATTGATGGCTAGGAGGACGCCGCCCCCCGATCGCAAAGTGAGGTCACAACGAAAAACCGAGAAACGGTGTGCTGGAAAAATAATTCGTGATCTGAAATGTGAGGCCGTAGCCACGTCTCAGTTAATACTAAAATGTCTGGTTTAATTGTCTCAACTGCCGATGTTAGTGAGTCACGCTTGTTGAGGATACTACGAATGTTAGTAAAAAGAACTGATACACGCGACAGGTCCTGACCACTTCCCCTCACGCGCCCCTACGAGGACGTAGTAGCGCGCGGGTTCAAGCGACGCTGATCGTTAGTGATTGAGGGTCGTCGTACGTCTTCGGATATTTCATTAGTAGCCTTATTGTAGATGTAGTGCGTCTTGTTAATAACGAGTGTTTTGTATTGAAGGTGAAAGAGTGGTTCGCCTGGTTGATTTTTCGCAAACGCAGTTAGTTTGTTACGAATTTCCCGCGTTGCAGGGCAGAAATCTTCGGACACCGTTATGTCATTTTCTTTAAGTTTCTTGCGTGCAGAAAGTACTTGGTCCTTTGTTTTAAAGCTTGAAAATTTAACAATTATTGGACGGGCTTTAGTAGGAGAAAAAGACCCTAAACGATGAGCGCGTTCGAACGCGTTGTCCGGAAAAGTGGGGAGAACTTTAGTGAGGACCCCCTTCACAAGCGATTCAGACTCCTCCCAAGTCTCGCGGAAAGAGTCCTCGAATCCATAAAAGATCAGGTTGTTTCGACGAGCTCTATCCTCAAGATCGTCCACACGCGACTGCAAGGTATCATGATTACTGACTACTGTGCTATATCCTCGTCGATACGCTCGAGCACCTCAGTTTTCTCTTCTACGGTCAAGAGACGCGTTTGGATGTTTTCTATGCTGGCTTAAATTTTCTTTTGTCCTGCTTGGAGGGATTTAAGGCCAGACTCTAAATCAGCCTGACACTTCGCCGCATGAATGGAACGGGACTGCAGATCCTTAAGTAGGTGAAACACGACGTTCATCTGCTCAGCGGGGTCATCGGGCAAACTTTCAAGTGCAAGAATATCGGCAGAGCGAGTCTTGGGGGGACCGGGATTGGTTTCCACATCGCCCGAGCATAGTAGCAAAAACGACATCGAGAAACAGTCGGCGATAATGTCACACAACACCCCGGGGCACGGGAGCAATAGCAAACAACGATTGTCACTTCTCTTTGCGTATAACGGATAAGTGTTACACACCTGCAACACGTAGAGGCGAGAAGCGTGAGCCATGCTGCCCAGTAGACTGCTCCCGTGCCCACTGAGGTGGCTGGCTGGCAGGTCGCGTTTTATACAGGCCGGGCTGGACGGTGTTGACGTAGATGAGGTGGGTGCGCCGAAGTCCGTGCGCATGAAGAAAGTCACGTTCAAAGGTCGGCTGTGGTTCCAGGGGTGGTGATTAGTTATCTTCACCGGCTCAGGAAAGATTGTAGATGCGCCTGCCGAAACAGACGCTCTTGGCAAACGAAGCAGCACCGCAGACATGAAGAAAGCCTGCAAAACGTAGAGGCGAGAAGCGTGAGCCATGCTGCCCAGTAGACTGCTCCCCTGCCCACTCCCGTGCCCAGTGAATATAAATAATATTCACATTATATTCTATATCTAAATGCATTGCACGCTTAACTATGAGGACAATTTTTTACTCCCCTTTTCGTCTATAATTCGGTTGCTGCTAAATCTCAGTTGACTGGCGCATCGTATGTGTAGTGCCATAAATTGAAAATAAGGCGAACGCGTCTTCGTAAACAACTCCCACATTATCTCTTAGACATATAGCTATTCTAAATTTTTGAACATGTTGTATCAGATTTATTTGCGTCTTTGCTGGAAAACAACAAGAATAAGAGGTTTTCAAGCACGAATTTGAAAAATGCTTATCTACGCCCTCCAGGCTACTAAGCAGAATTTACGATTTAATAATGACAGCATCCTGGGCATATTGCTACGCAATAAGTAAAAATAATTGCGAAAAAAGGGGGTCTTGACTTCTTCCGTGTCCTCCCTTTTTTGCGCCATTATTTTTAGTTACTATTTAGCGTCTTACCTGGAGAAGCGTGAACAGTTCCAGGCTATTAAATGGAAGCCTTGCAGGCGCCTCATCAAAAGTAAAAATTGGCCGCAGTCATCACCGTCGGCGTCCACGTACAAAGAAATAAATCCGAAGTGCAAGGCAGGAAAATGAAAATGACGGAAACACATTTGGCTGCGTCTGGAGTTTGAACCCCTGTGGTCAGACCAGCAACCTAATGCCATAATACCTGTGCTGACCCGGCACAGTGCCATTATGGACCAGCATCAGCCGGATGCGTGCTCCGTGAGTGTTGATTTTGGCCGCACGTGTAAAACTGGTCATAAGGAGAGCTCGGAGTGCGGGAAGCTGCTGCATGAATTCCGCCCCATCGCGACTCTAGGAGCTGTTTCAGTAAAAACATGAAAGGGCGGCCAAAAAAGAGATGGAAACCCGAAACAGCCACGGAAAAGTGTGATAACAGCTGTCTTTGACATTTTATTTTCAAATGGTCTGCTTCTGGTGTTGTTTCAAACTGCAACGCCTACATTCTCTGTGTACTGATATCCTTTCCTTCCATGGCGATTTTTGTTTGTTTATTTGTGTTTGCTTGTTTCTTCATGCTTCCCACCCTACAAATCATGTGTTGATTTATGTCACTTGATGACTGTATTTCTTATGTACTTACGTTTTAAGATAATAGCTCAGATAATGCTATAGAAGATAATGTGACGTTCTGTGTATTACTGCTTTTTTTGATCTTGCCTTTTTTTCATTAGGTACCTTGTTTGCTATTGTAAGCCAGTTAAACTGTGCGACGCGCTCGTGTCTTTCTTCTTGCTCTCACCTGTATGTACACAACTGCAATAGCCCATAAAAGGGCTGCAGTTTGTGTAAATAACAAAATAAATATTGCTGTTTCTTTCGCTACCTGAATTGAACGATTGGCCTCTGTGCCTGTCTGTCTATCTGTCTGTCTATTCATCCCAAAATATATGCCATATCTACCTGTCTGTCTATCCTTGCCAAAATTTAAAAAAACTTCTTGAAGGCGATGTTCATGTAGGCAAAATATTTCAAAACTACAAAGTCTTAACGCAGCAATATTCACATTTATATATATTTTTTATTTTTCTATCTATTAATTTTTTATTTTTATTTATTTATTTATTTATTTATTTATTTGTTTGTTTATTTATTTATTTATAAAAAAGCCTAGAGGCTCCTGTAGGGGCATAGCTTAATGGCAGGCAAAAAACAGTGAGGCGCCAGGTGCGATACCCGGCCGCGGCAGCCGGTTTGCTAGTAGAGGCGAAAAGCAAAAATGCCCGTGTGTACGATATTTCTGAGCACGTTAAAGATGACCCGGTAGTCAAAATTAATCTGGAGCCCTCTACTACGCTGCGCTTCATCGCCTGCGTTGCGTGGGCGCGTTAAACCGTAAAATCAATCAATCAATCAAGGCAAAAAACAGTAAAAGCGATACAAGCGCAACTAAACATACTATGTACTGGATGTATATTACAAAGTATTTAGAACACCAGGCATGAAAAAGCAAGGGCACAGTATATTTTCAAGCTGTGACTATAGAAGCGAACACAGTCACGTGTTCAGCTCATTCGAGGCAAAAGAAAAACCAAGCAACGGTTTCCATTCTTTCAGTTGCTTTTATGTAAGAGAAAAAGCAAAATCGCCCCAGGCGGGAAAAACCATTGTATAAAACTAGTGTTATACTCACGAAAAAACGTTTATGTTACAGCGCATGTTATGCAATATGAAGGAATAGCCCTAAGCTGGCGACATCTGAAATACAAACAGTGGTGCGGGTAAAGGTGACCCAGCAGAGATAATGACATTACAGCTACTATTTAGCTCTAGCACCCTTGCCTTGTAACAAACCGTGGTACGGAGGTGGTTGTTCTACTGGAAGCGCTTGTGTTAACAAAGCGGCTCGTACAGGAACTGTGGCAGTGCACGCCAGAATCGCCGAGCCAGCGTTATAACGTCTCCGAGGTAGAACGCTGTCGTGAAATGCTGCGCCACCGCTTGCTTTTGCCACCGGATTTTACATAGATATGTGGCCGTAGAAGACGGCGTAAACGGGTGCTATGGAGCCAAAAATTCTAGGTAGAGACGGCGTTTACAGTTCAGTGGCGACAAATTCATACCACAGCATTCACAGCTTCGCTTTGCATGCAGTCCGCCTGGCAACTGCTAGTCTAAAGTGTAGTGATAACACCAATCAATATCCTCAATCGAGATCAGAACTTATATTAGTGGAGGCATTCTTGTCTAGCGTTATGCCTGCATGTACTCGTTAAAAATTACAAGAAAGACTTCAATTCATGAGCAGTAGCTCAATGAAGGCCATTTTGTGTTGCTTGGGGTGCGAAGCGTGGGTTTAATTTTGGCGGGAAAGTTTACGCTCCATGCGCAAGTTTTATCCGTGTCCCAAGAGACACTGGCAGCCACATTGGGAAGCGCTCCAACACTACAAAGGATAGTCTTGGAGCTGAATCATTGTTGAGTTTAACGCGCCGACCCAACGAAGGCAATGAGGCACGCCGTAGCGGAGGGCTCTGGGTTAATTTTGACCAGTTCGGGATCTTTAGCGTGCGCCGAAATCTCATACACCCTGTCGTTCTTGGTTTTCCCTCCACCAGAAAGGCGCCCGGCGATCCGGAGAATCGAACCCGCGACCTTGCACTAACAAGCGCAACGCCTTAGCCACTGATGCACCGCAGCGGGTTAGTATTGGGGCGCTTGTGGGAAGTGCCTTATTAGATTTTGCACTAATGCGGTTAATTTGATTCGGCGCAGGGAGCTGCTCACAAAAATGGCGAATGCAGGTCTGTAGGCTGGTGCTTTCAGCGCACTTCCTATCGGCGGCGGTGATCGGTGAACACACAGTCACCTAAGCTACAGACACAGCGGCGCAGTCTACTGGTGAGGACATTACGACTGCATTTACAAGGACCGCATGTATTGCACTCGAGTTTCTTTTTATTGTTGTGCATTTTGTCGTGATGTTTGGTTGTGTTTATGGTCCCGCAGAACCGCAGCCGTTTCATCTCCCTCAGGCGTAGTGAGGTGTGGACTGGTAAGCATATATTATAAGGGTGGTATTAGAGGTGGTCAAAATGCACTTCAAACAAACAATGTCATGCGTAATTCTTATCAAAAAGTTATTCAATTTTATTTGGTAGAAAAGCGATTACACATACTTAACAGGGCTTGAGAGATACCATAACTGTACCTGAACCGTCTGTGAGTCTTCTTGGCTACATAAAGAGCTATCTTCATATTCCTCCAGCAGGAACGTTTTCTTAGGCCCCCAAACAGCCACTCACGAAGAAAGCAAGCTCTTCGTTGTCTTTCCATAAACTTCCAAACCGCATCACGGGAAGGCTGGTTTATTCAGTAGAGACCGAGGAGATGGGAAGTCGGCGTTTGGCACGAGATCTTTCGCCGATCTCTAATTTTTCGCCCGCACCCATGGCAATCCAGCTCAAAAAGTGTAAAAAAAATCTTTTGAAAGCACCCACGAAACAGTCCAAACAGTCGCGCCAAGACCGAACTCCCATTGGACTAATAGATTTGGCTCATTTAGAACCGTGCCCCATTAGGATTTTGATTTCACCTATTTTGTGGCACCCAGTTTCGCAGGGCAATGGTGCCGCGTTTTTCTTGCAACAGCAGTTTTATTTGACGAATTCCTGGCGAGTGCCTTTGACTCAGTTTGAAAACAAAGAATAAATTGTTTTATAAATACGCGTTTTTTTATTTACGTGGGAGGTATTAGCATACAACGCACCTGTTGTGACCGCGGTTCGACGCTAATTGTGTATATTCTGGTTTGTAAACTGTGCACATTTTGGGTAATGTGAATTATTATTAAAAAATGATTGGTTGCTTCACGCATGTATGTTGCGACATTGCTTGTAGGCGTAAAGCACATTATGCGTCCCCGAAACACCGTACAAACCGCGGAAGAAACCGTTATCCCCAAGCAATTCCAATCAACTGCGATGGCACAATTGGCTCTACCGCCTGGCCATGGTTATTGCGAGTCACCGCAAGATCGATGGCCTTGACACCAGGATTAGCAATCAGCACACCAAATATCAGTGGAGCATACTGGTAATCCGTGAAAACATTCGTTTCGCCATGACTTCTGGTTACTGAGGTGCATCAATACCAACTTTCGGCATGATTTGTTCTTTCGGTGATTAATTTTCTGAGGCGCTGCACAGATTATTCCGCCGAAAGGTTTTTAGCACCCGTTCACTTATTATGAAAGAAGAGCAATCGAATTTATATGAGGGGCTCAAGTTCATCGATGTAACTTTTCAGCGGCTACTTTGTCTGTTTGTTTTTTATAAAAAAAACTACTACACTGTGCTACACTTTTCCTAAAGCCTCAAACGATGGCCACAGAGCGCAGCCTGTGTCTGTCACATTATTAAAGCTTATTTTGAGATGATTTATGTTATTTTACTAGAAAAATTACGTCTGTTTTTACGATCGCTTATAGAACAAACTACAAATTTTTGGTCCGGTTTGTAATGTCTTTCTATTAGAAGGATATCAAGCAATACACGCATATTCTTATCTCGACATTATGAACGTGTTACAACTAAAATCTTCACATTTGGGGTGAGTATTCGAGCCCACATCTAAGGAGACGAAGATTGGGGCGAGCAGATGCACGTACAGGCTCGGTGTGCTTTGACCAAGTTGGTTGTCTGATGAGAGTTACGTCCAGATACTTAAAGCTGTAATTGGTAAATTATTTATACTGATTTGGTAATCAATGCGCACTTTTGTTCGTAACGAGCACGAATACTATTTCTCCGAAATCAGGTTCCTGCACAATTTATTGCCTCAGTTCAAAATAGCGCTTAAACATACTTAAAATTTGAACACGTGTATTTTAATTTTCGTTATAATCAAATCAATCGTCGGGAAACAATCTTGTGCTGACGCTCTCATCATGGAATTCGTAAGAGCATTGATTTAAAATAAGAAAAGCAACGTCCCCAGAATGCTGCCTTGCGGACACCTGAGGTTAAGCTATGACAGCCATTGTAGTGTCCATCTATGCATCGTCGAATGGATGGCGCCGATTCAAATAGGACCCTATCGTTATAAGTAGGTTCTAAGGGAAGTTTAATCGTTTGAATTTTCTTATCAAATTAGGATGACAGATACGCTGAAATGCTTTACTAAAGTCCAGGAATGTTGCATTTGGCCACATATATACAGGGTGTCCCAGCTATCATGCACCACGATTTAAAAAAAAGAGTAAAGGCGTAACTCGAAGGAAACCAGGTGCATAATGTTTGCACTACTGTGAAGAAGCGGGCAGTATTTTTTTCTTTAATGGGGCTTAATTACCTATTTGTAATTAATTATCTAACTCGAGAAATACTGTCCTAATCACTAAAGTGTCAATGAGGCACTTGTAGGTAACCACGAGGTGCATCTAATTGCGGCATTTTCAGCAATGAACTAATCGCGTACACTTTTATTCTGACTGATGAAGGAAACCCGCGAAATATGAAAAACACCACGTGGCTGCGCCTCCGCGTGCACCGTAAAGCAACGCCCTCAAACTGCTAGCCTCTGAGTTAGCCAGTGAAATAGACAAAAGAAAGAAAGAAGAAATCGCGACCGAGTTTGTTCTTTATCTGCACACGCGTTCCGCGAATCTTGCTGCTGCTGCTCCCTCCATGCATGCTATTATCAAGGTGATGCGCTGTCTCTTCGGGCGGGTAACACGCGAAGCAGTTGCTTTCAATCTGCTTTGTTTGGGGACGCTGCTTTACAATGCGCGCGTAGGCGTCGTCACGTGGTATTTTTCATATTTCGCGGGTTTCCTTTATCAGTCAGAATAAATGAGTACGCAATTATTTCGTCGCTGAAAATAGCGCAGTTAGATGCCTCTCGTGGTTACCTACAAGTGCCTCATTGACACTTTAGTGATTAGGACAGTATTTCGCGAGTTAGATAATTAATTACAATTAATTAATTAAGTCTCATTAACGAAAAAAATACTCTCCGCTTCTTCACAGTACTGCAAACATTATGCACTAGGTTTTCTTCGAGTTACGCAATTTCTCTTTTTTTAAGTCTTGGTGCATGATAGCTGGGAAACCCTGTAGAGACTTGACGCGAGTGAATCCATGGCAGGGACAAGTTGGGCGGTGGGCGGAAAGCCTTTTAAAAGTTGCGTTAAAACTATGTTAAAATATATTATCTTTGAGATCCTTAATTTGCGGTACACATCTTGAACTGCTTGCCAGATGTGCATTAGAGCGATATCAGCTGGTAAGTTTGTATTTTTGACCAGCAACTTGATCCAAATACAGTGATGGCTCCAGCCATTAGCTAGTCTAATGGTAAATCATCCCGCGGGAATGTCAAGCAGAGGTGATAACATGAAAGGTGTAAGTAATTCGGCATAATGGGGAAGAATCGCAATGGGAACGCCTCAAGCGCCCTTTGACTGTTTGCGCTTTATACGTAACAGCATGTATATGAATATTTTTATAAGTACCGAAGACAGAGCTCAGTCTTCCGTATTATTATGGTACGTGTCCCATTGGCATTTTCTGAAAATACGGAATGAAAAGGACGGGTATATTGAGATGGATAATTCCTCTTTTTTGTGAAAAATTTACATGTGTGTCCGAGCAATAACTTTACGTTTTGGGATTTGATAAATTAAGATTATGCTAAAACTTTGTAGGGTCAGTCTATCGGAAAATTGTCACCGTGAGAGAAGAGTAGCATTGTTTACTGGCCGGTATTTTGTCAGTTTATGTTCGTGGCAAGGCTTGCAAGTGCATATGGTTAATACTTATTGTTTTGCATGTCGCTTTAGTTGGCGTGTTAGAGCTATTTTATCGCCGTTATCTACGTATTTCTACGGTGTACAATTTTCGCTCTGTTTAGGGTAAAGGTGACTGCCTAGAAAACTGAGTTTCATTACAATTCGTCCCAGAGGCTGTTATCATCGTTCTTAGTAGAATAATCCAATGACCATTCAAGATAATCGAGTAGAGACACATAATTAGCTCTGTAAATATTCTTCACCCAACTTTTTTGAAAACTCGAGGATAGAAATTGCCCAACTTACAACGAAAATTAACTAACTTATTATTGGAGGTCCCTAATTTAAACGTGACTCGTACTGCTTATATTGATTGGCGGTGAACTAGAAGACCAAGTGCAGTGAACGAACTTGACGAAACTAGTGTTCACAAATTTACAGCTTAGCAAGGGTTGGACGCAACCCTTGCTAAGTTGCTAACGAGACGCAACAGCGCTCGTCCTGTGTACCTCAGCTATAGTCCGTGTTTTTGTTGCGCTGTTTAGTAATGTTGGACGCAACAATTATCTCGATGATAATTTGGGCTAATGGAGAGGGAGATAATAGCGTTCAGTTAGGTTTGGGTTTTCATGACTAGAAAACAATATAAAATTCGACAAAACCTAACGGACATTCAATAAAATAGCGTACCGCTTTCTTGAAGCACCAGCTTAGCAAAATATAGATTTCTCGCTTTAAAGGGACAGACAACCGATTTTTGTCCAGTATATATTCTCTATTCCAAATGAAAGGGCATCATTTAAAGTACCTTGACGAGAAACGGTTTTGCTGATAACGCCCTAGAACGTTTTAAATAGGAATTTTCAGATGTACGAGCCGTATGCGTCCCTCCCAAAAATAATGCTGGCAACCATGACATAGAGTAGCCCTACAACATACTTTTGTCTGTATGCGAAATGAAAAACGATATTTAAAAACTTGACCCCAGCTAAAAAGTTTGAATCGCAGGCTTGCCTGTTCCTTTATGTGTTTTTTTTTAATGCAAGGGTCTATTTCGCATAAAAACGAATAGACGGTAGGTAGAATCTGGCTTCACGTTGTGGAAGTGGGAAGTTCGATTCTCCCCGGGCGCGACGTTTTTTTTAAGCTGCCGTTCGCGTATTTGAAAACTGAAATCACATATTTTGGCAGAACAAACGCCCATGAGTCAGGCAGAATCGTCAAAACTCATTGCCTGGGTCTCTTTACTGAACGCTGCCGTTGATTCTGGGCATAGAGGCTCAGTTAGCCACACTGAGAGCAACGCAGAGCCGGTGGGTGGTGTGTCTTTAAAATTTTCCAAATGGTGTTTTAAAATACCTATACAATTTAATCTTTTACAAATACAAGTGTCAAAAGGTTTTCAATAAGTAAATAAACGTTTCGGCAGCTACAGTAGCTGCTAGGTTTGCAGGTCACGTGACAGGGACACATATTGTAGTGTCAAGTTTCGACATTACGAACCGCCCCCCTTTCTATTTCAGAAAGTTCGCTGCATAATAAAATTATTTTCGCCAATTTGTTTAGAAATTGCTTTTGGTTACCGGGCTATATAAAACGCTGGCTTTCATACGTGCTAGAGAAGATATACGCTACGAAAATCGGTTGTCCGTCCCTTTAAGAGTAGAGACACCAGATAGCTTTAGCAGCCCGTTTATAGTGGTACGCCCCGCTCCAATTGCAGGCGCGAGCGCCATTTCGCACGTGTGTCGTGCTTCAGCGTGAACGCCGTGGCCGGTGCGGTGCCCTAGCCGCGTGCAGGACACGCTCAGTAGACCGTCACCGCAGCTTACACTTTTGCATGGTATTTCAAGATGGTTGCCACTAGCAAGTCGAGCGTGGTACTCACTACTTCGTTTGCTCAAACCGAAAAAATATCAACCGAACCACGAGCTCACTTTTAAGCAGCACCCAGAAGTCTTCTCTTGGCTATCCGAAAGATGAACGCTTCTTTTAAAGTATTTAGGGCCATTATATTTATTCAGCGATGGATTATATAAAAGGTGAATTTACGCAATAAAAATGGTGCTTTTTTGCTTTACTGAAGTAAGGAAAACACGAATTCCTCTATTTCCGTTTGGATGGAGTTTTATTTTCCACAAATACATGGCATGGACAATACACTGGAATAATTTCCCGCACAGGGAGATACGGTTAGCGGTTAGCTAAAAGCCTTTGTGCTGCTGACGCGCCGATTTTGTTACCTGGCCGTCGTGAACGGTGCCGACCGTCAAAAACGGTCTATTAAAACTTCCTATTATCACTGACCTGCATAAAGAACAACAATGAATTTGTCATGATGCGACTACCGGCCGGACCGCGACCGCGTGCTTGGGCCCTATTGTGGAATTCCTCAGTTCACCGTGAATTCGCCATGTTTCTTGCCTAAGCCAAACGTATGCCATCAGTGACGTGGGCATGTATAGCTTTGACGACATGCAGTGTAATTCAATGCTTAGCTTGTAAAGATAACGACTAAGCTATCAAGGACTGCGCATAAAATATAAGAAAACATTTTAAATGTCTTATACAAATTAGGACGGCAGATGAGACTGGCAAAAGGAAGTTTTTAAAGTTAAAACTGGCGTCCACTACAGAACGCGGTAACATATCGTTGATCCAAAAGCTACAAACACGACCGGAAGGCGTGTGTTAGGCTACTTAACATCACACAGCCCTTTTTGCCTTTTCTACAACCTCTATCAATCGATTTTGGTAACACAATTGAGCTCTCTGCTTCACTGCGAGTTTGTTTGGTTGCGTTATCACCTTCCCGCCGTCGCCGCCGATACGGTATAGTCTGCTGCCGTCAAAAAGCATGGCCCCAGAAAAATACGGCCGTTCCCGTCGGTTGTATGACATAGCAAGGACATCGAAACGCTACGGTCAATAACGGCAGACCGTATTAATGGTTCAGATTGACTCGTTCGTCAAACCAGAACTGACTCTTCAGAGCAATAAAGAGAACAGTAAGTTTTGTTCGTTATTTTTCATTCAAATTCCAGCATATGATCCAATAGCTGTCGAAGAGAAATGTGAATAAATGCCAAGCGTTGCGTTGTGTGTCATCGAGTTTCGTACTAAAAACCAAAGGGTACGCTGGCGCTGCAGTCGTTCAATCACCATGGAACTGATTGTGTGACGTGGAACGTGGACTCGTTACTTTCGAACTTGCCTTAACTTGAGTCTTGGCAGTTGTTATGTGCACTTGGCTTCAGATTTTTTTTCCGCCATCAGTTTCGGTTTTGGCGTCGAAAGCGTTTACGGCTAGTTCCGGAGCAGAGTTGAAAGCGCCCGATTCCCAGTGGCTGCTATTACCAATTACTCCTCGAGTGGAACGAAGTGGATGCAGAAAGCAGTACCATCACTGTGTAGCCACCACTCTAGAAGTAGTCATGTTCTACGGCATTTCTGTAAACGAACGCGAACTAGAGTTTCCGCAAAAGGTATACCGTACGAGCACACTGTTCCATCCCAGTGTCGTTCATGACGATGCTTGTGAGAACAACACGAGCACGGTCGCGGCTAAGAAGTAAACCTTGAAAAGAAGTAAACATATGAGTACAGCCGTTTAATTTTTCTTCAGGTAGCAATATTGCGGGAGCTTCGTCCTACGGATGGCTCAGCACCTTATCAAAGAAGACAGCGGCGAAAGAAGCGATTGTTCTTCGCATGCACAGAACAATACCGCCAACGGAATCGTAAATGTGTTAGGCTGCCCTTTTCCGCCCGCGACTATGCAAACTTGTGGAATAAAGTACAGCCGCTCCACTTCAGCCGCACGCCATCGCCGACTTGCACGCACAAAAAAGCTTTCCCAGCCCAATCTGCCTAATTGGTGGCTTTACTCAGCTCAGCCGCGTATTGACTTTACAAATATTTTCCCGACTGATGGAAGAATTCTTGTAAACCTCGATACAAAATAGGATTAAGTGGAATTTTTTTGCGCGAATTATAACTTATACACCAATAAACATTGCTTTTACCTTTTGCATTTAAAAACAAAAGTACTTTGAGTCAAGTCAACATTGCGACTGGGTTGTGACGACGTTCGAAAATCACGTATCCTTCCGGCACGGCCGCCTCCAGGAGGGTTGAAGCTGCCATTAGGAGGCTCGATTAGACACTAGAACCATTGTGCCTCTAGCGTTTGTTATTATGAAACTCTATGTTCTTTGAAATTAGCAAGATTTTACTATTTTTTGCGTTGCTGTTATGCAAGCCAATAAATGGTACCCTGTTGGCAAACATGAAAACAAGTTAGGGGACGTTCTTTTTACCTCCGTCATGGCTGATTTCGCAACAGTCAAAACGGGGATTTCTTTCGCTAGAACACAGTTTGAAACCGCTTCATTCGAAATTTCGTCTGCACTCGTTTCACGGGGATTTCACGGCGCCGAATGTCGACGATACCTTTTTCCTTGTTTCACGGCGACGGTTGCTGACCCTATATGCAAGCTTTTCCGTAACATCACGTGTCATTTACGCAGGCAGAAGTAGCCGATGTGTGAGCTAAATGTTCCCGCCAACTGATCATAATACATCAGGCGCCCTCAGCCAGTCACTGAGATGCTGTGACCTAGTAGCCATATTGCTGCTTAATAGCAAAGACCGGACGACGTGTCATGCCTGCATTATTTCGTCATTTCATCTAGTGTGTGTGTGCCGGTCAAGAATTATGCCGTTTCACCGGATAGAAATAAGGTAAACTGTATAACTAGGGCTATGGAGAAATGACGACCGCGCACACAGTCGCTTTTGTAAGCAGGAAGCACCTGACCAAAGCTGCAAGCCAATGACACAAATTTAAGGTGAATTTATGAAGTTCAGAATACAGCTCCTTCTGCTCAATTGCAGCGATATTCTAGTCAATGATAGCCTGGTTGCTCATTTATTATCATAGGGTGGCTGCTCTTGTGCGCAGTCTTGGTGGGTGCTTCGCGAGCGAATGACAGCAGTTTCTTCTTTTTCCGTTGTCGAGGGCAGCTATCGCTGCTTCGGGGATAAGAAACTGCATAAAAAATAACGGTGGATTTTCAAGATATCGACGCGCGGCCAGACGACAGGGCCATTTTCATGGTTAAAAGAAGAACAGGATTCGCGGTTTTTTCCATCTGTAAGTAACTAAGTAAGTGGAATACCCAGGCCTAATAAAAATAATACTCGACTGTACTATTCCGCATAAGTTGCTACTCTGTCTGTAAAATATACAAAGTACCGCACTGTAACTGCTAATAATTCAAACTTTGAAGCCCTCTCTAATATTTCACTGTGACCGTAAAGAAAAATTGTTAAGCGCCGAAGTACCCTTCATCGGTAGGTTGCATTACTTCATAAATTTCGGAGATTTACAGCTTACTGCGCTTTAATGCCATGCGGACTGTGGGCATGTGATGCGTTAGTTAGTGCCTAAACCGGCTGGGAGGAATGCGCTAAGGCGTTTGGTCAACGTCGCATTACAGCTTGTTTCAGCATCGGTTTCTGTCCCAGTCTGACCTCATACGCATTTAGTAACTGCGTTTACGGCTGACATGTTTCGCCCTCGGATGCGCCTTCAGTAAAAGTCCCGCGTTACTCACCGTCGTAGTAACGACTGCGCCCCCCGCACTGTCATTTATTGGGTATGTAAGCAGCGACAGGTTCAACGGGGCTTTAAAGGGACACTGAAGTTATTTGTAAACTTCTCGGGACTACGAGCGCAAACTGTAGTCCGGAGTCCCTAGGTCCTGTTTCGATGAATCGTGGCTTGTTTACGCGAATTTATTTACTAGAAAAATCAATTCAAAAATGCTGTCCTCCCCTCTGCACCCTCGCCCATTTTCTGTGGAGTTTTCGTTTGACGTCTGGAGGAGAGAAGCTGGCAATTGGCTGTGCTCCTGCACGGCTTAAAGGCCTTCCGACAGAGTCAAGTCGGCCCAGAGGTTCGTCCGGGTGCCGCCGACGGGTCGTCGCAATTCCTTCAATCAGTTGAAACGAAGCCAGGGCACGTTTGTGAATGGAAGAATGTGCCTTTCTTTACTTTGTTAGTTTGTACACTGTTTCAAGTTCGAAGTCAAGGTCGCTTCACTCTAGCGCTGCACAAGCGCACATGCGACGCTTTACTGGTACGCCAGTAGGAAAATATAAGGCCACTTCAAGGCGGGAGAAGAGTCAGCAATGTCAATATAGGTACTAACGAAATAAAAGTAACTGAAAATTTTACCGTACCGCGTAAACCTAGGGTGCAGGAAGCACTTTTTTCGCTCGACGAACAAGCACAGCGGCCAGCAGCACAACTACGCATCTGCGAACGCTTTTCCGTCTAAGAAATGCAATTGTTAGACGTGAGATACTGTGGAAACGTGGGGGACGCTTACTGCACCAGCGCAATACAACAAAGAGTCACCTAAGCTGCTTGAAATGCTAAAACGTAATTAAAGTGTAAAATGGTTTTACATTATATACTTATATTGTCAAGTTCAGCAGCGCCCGCCCGTGGCCGAGTGGTCTGGGGCGCTAGGTATGTAATTGCGACTGTTTTGCATGTCACCAGTTCGAATCTTTGGGGGTACATTCCTTTTTATATACGTTGACTTTTTCGTTTTCGGCCAACGTTTTCTATACTGAGTTCACCTTTTCTGGGCGGCAACGCTCGCTCCTTCACGAACTAGTTCACAGAACGCGCGCAGGCTGACACTGGCGCGCAAGCGAGTTCTCGTTGGCGTGGTGTTGCCATAAGCACCCACGGCTTGCGGGCAGTTGGCACAGGCCAGAATCAACAGACGCTTCGTTTGGTGCGAACACGTTTTTTACGATACAGAAATGAGTGAGGAAAGCTCCGAATATGAGGGAAAGGCTCATGGCATTTGAGCGCCTGCGGGGCCTCGGAGGGCGTTCAACCACTGCGTAGGACACCGCTAGTGATTGCTGCGATTCCAAGCCGTCCTGGGAGGCTTATTTTATGAATGTTAGAGCCGACAACATGGCAGAAGTGCTGTACGACGATTACTAAGGTATCGAGAATACCCATCCAACGATTCCGTCGGAAGTCAAGCATCTTGTTTTACAGAACCGAAACCGAAACTTGTTTGAATGCTAACCAATCACGGTGTGTCTACTCCTGTCGTCAAAGCGTTTAGTTGGTGCGGCCGCCGCAAACCGCGCATGGTAGATTTTCTTCTTTCGCGTTTGTAAAATAATTACCGACTTGTCAACCGTATAAACGATGAGAAGTGTGCTAATTTGTGCCAGTCTACGCAGTGCAAGCAAAAACTGGACCTTGACAAATTCACTTCAGTGTCCCTTTAAGGAGAACGTTGAAAACTTACGAGAGCTGTCACGTTTGCCCAAGAATTCGTTCCCGACCCACGAAGGCGGTGGGTCACCCAACACGCTCTTTATCGTGACGGGGGTGTCCTGTGAGGCTGCGTTTCCCCGTGCCAGCAGGACGCATTACTTTTCATCTCCATTTCTCGTTTATTTTCTTAAGGCAACGACGGCAGGTTGCCGTCGTTGCCTTTTTCTTGGCGACGCACAGGAGATACCTGTGCGGTCGTGATTACGCCGTGGTGGCTGTAGTAACAATCAGCGTAAGTGCAAAGTGCCCATGCAAGAAATGTGTAAAGCGCACTCCGACAAAAGAAGAGCATGTGTGTGCGGAGTCTATTCGTTGCACAAATTTCCTGTGTCCCTTGAGCGCCCCCGTGAATGGGTCGTCGCACTGAATTGGACATTCTTCGAACCTAGCAAATGTTCCAGAATAACTACGGTTGCTTGCTGCTTTTGGGAGCGCTATTTATTCACCCTTGTGCTGAATCCTTATCGCACGTTTGTGTTGACTGGAGGTATGTTCGGTCCAACTTATGGACGGGAAGCCGACTGAAATCAACTGGACGCCTATGCTGCAGCTCGGGTACGCAAAAAACTTCAGCCGAAAGGGGATTTCGGGCGTCGCGGTGGCGGAGCACCCCGGTCGTGTTTGGAAATTGCTGGTCGCGGTTCCCACCTGGCGCTGAAACGCAAAAGTTTTTTAAGCAAGCAAACGGCCCTGAAATCTTGGTGTATCTAAAACGTTGACCCTGTTTGGTGTTATGAGGCGGCAAATATTGTTACACATTTTATTTTAATGAGCATGTGTAGTGTACGACTTGCACTGCCAAAACTAGTTTTTCAGGGGCCTGTTTAACAACAAACTCAGGATGAGGTGTGAGAGCTCGTATTAAATGACAACATGTTCGCACACCGACAGGAGCATGCCATGCTTGGAAATTTGCACCACCGCGCGCGCGATCGGAGGCATTCTCTGCTTGCGCCAACCAACTGACTTCAGAGCGTACGCAGTAGGCACATTTGCCGATACTACCGGGGGTCCTCCGCCACCGCGACGCCCCTAATACGCTTTTGGCTCAAGTTTTAGGGACGAAGCTCCGCTTGCTCGGGGCAAGTCCCTCGTCGCGCCGTCGCACTAATTCTCGAGGCGACCGCTAGAGGCGCAGCTCGAGGCCATAGGTGGGAGAAGTGATTCTAGTGGGAGACATGAATGCCCACATTGAGGGCGTGGACGGATGCACAGACCGCAACGGCAAACTCGTACTAGATATGTGTGAAGAACATAATCTCATTGTAGTCAACAGAGAGAATAAATGTGAGCGATAAAAACTTGGGAACGAGGAGACAAGCAGTCCAGTGTAGACTACAGCCTCCTTTCAGAAGGTGTGTATCAAAGGTTGACTCTAATGAGAAATAGATGAAATAGGTGCCCACAGAATAGGAAGTGACCATAAACGGATAACATTGACTTTTTGAAAAATGGAAGGTCAAAACCAGAAAACGGTGGTGCACGACTTGAAATTAAACGATCAGCAAGTGGGTAATATTGCCAAAAGCCTGGAGATAGAAATCGAAAGACAACCCGCGAAAGATTGGGAATACAGCGAACTGACTGGTTTCATTCAAGTAAAGACAAGAAAGACGGAAGAACGCAACTACTGGAAAGGAAAAAGAAAACCTAAAAGTTGGTGGAATAAGGAAGTCAAGGAAGCTATAACACAAAGGCAGCAAGCATCGAGAGAGAACACGGAGGCCAAGGAAGTGGGAATGCAAACAGGAAATAACTTTGAAGTGGAATTGCTACCGCCCTAAGAAGCTGGAAGTACAAAAACTTGTACAGCAAAAACTTAAACGAGAAATGGAGCGATGGGTCTCGAATACACGGGCAAAGGATAAAGGTGCGCCGAGAAAGTTTTGGAATCATGTAAAGAAAGTAAGGAAAAAGACCGAAGAAGTACAACGTCATGTCATAAACGGCGAAGGCCAGGTACTAAAAGGGGAAGAAGCGGTATTTCACTTACGCTCAATGATACAAGAGAAGTTAAGAAGAACGAAGAGAGGGCTACAGAATTCAGGAAGTGGGGCAAGCGAAGTTGGTACAGATAGAGAGCTAAAGTTGGAGAATTGAAACTGTCTAAAAAGCCGAAGAAAGTGTTTCAGCTAATAGGGCAACAGGTTCGCATAAAATTCCTATATGGCTGGTCAACCTACTGGGTCCAAAATGGAAGGCACAACTGATTCGAGCAATCGGAAAAGTGATAAAAACTAAGCAAGTACCGGACAACTGGCGTTAGAGAAGGGTAAAGATGATATATAAAAAGTAAAGGAGACAAAGCTGACGCCACCTCGTGCAGGCCTATTACAGTTATCTCAGTGGCATACAGGCTGGCAATGCAAGCCATAAAAGTGGAACTACAGGCGTGGATAGAGGGCGTGGATGGACAGGCGTGGATGGACAGCATACTGGGAGAACTACAAAATGGTATCAGACGAGACAGACGCTTAGAAGAAAATTTATTTGTCCTACCCCAATTCATAGAAATGCCAATGGCTCAGGAGCGACCACTATGAATAGCATTTCTCAATATAAAGGGAGCCTACGACACCGTAGATAGAGAACGTCTATGGAGCATACTTGAGCGGGAGAGGCCAGCACTTTATGCAGCTGTTGCAGGGAATTTACAATGACAGCGAGGTTCAAATTACCTGGGAGGACCAAACGTGCACGGAACCGGTAGTCCCAAATAGAGGTTTAAAGGAGGGTTGTCCTCTGTCGCCATTGCTATTCATGCTGTACATGGCTAGACGGGAAAGAAATCTTGAAGGCAGTAAAATAGGTTTCAATCTATGTTATAGCCGCAAAGGACAGAAGTGGAACAACATATCCCCAGACAGATATATCAAATGACATAGTACTACTATCGGATAGAAAACAGTGTCTGCAACAGCTCAGCGATTTTTGCGGGGAGGAAGCTACTCAACTGGGGTTAGCATTTAGTACAGCAAAGTCGGGGGTCTAGTCTTTAATCACGACGCCCGTAACGAATTGGTACTCATTCAAAAAGCAGCAATACCGTGGGTAACGAAATACAAATATCTGGGCATATGGCTAAACGATCGTCAGGCGTATCTAAAAACTCACGAGGAGCATTTATGAATGAAAGGCAGAAGAAACGCCTCTATCATGAAGCACAGAGCACTGTGGGGATTGACAGATATGAAGTAGTGACAGGAATCTGGAAGGGAGTAATGGTACCAGCACTAACCTTTTCAAACGCAGTAGTGTGTGTCAAATTAGAGATTCAATCAGGGCTAGAAGTAAATCACAGGGCCGTAGGTCGATTGGAAATTTAAACACACAGTAAAACAACAACTGAGGCAGTGCAGGGAGACATGGGATGGGCATCCTTCTAAGTGAGAGAAGCACAGAGCAAAATGTGTTTTGAAGAACGACTTAGAAATAAGGATGACTAGAGATGGGCGGATAAAGGGTTACTGTATCTTTAAATGAAAAGCATGGACACACAGTGGAGGAAAAGAACCATAAGGCTCAGGACAAAGTATATGAAACCTGGAAGTGCAGGGGAAACGACCAAGGCAATAAAAAATGAAGTGAAAGAAACAGAGACAATGACCTGAGAAAAGAGGATGGATGCGCAGAAGTCATTAGATATCTACAAAATCGGGAAGCAGGAGATCGCAAGGGAAAACTTATTCGATAATACCAAAGGGATTGCATTGCTTTTTGAAGCCCGGGCGGGTTGCTTGCGGACAAAAACGCTAATCCGCGAGTCGGTACAGGAAGAAGTATGCCCAGGCTGCGGAAATGAGCCAGAAACCATGCGACATATTGTAACGAAGTACAAAAGTATCCGTCCAGTCCTAAGTGATGGGAACATCCAGCTTCCGGAAGCCCTTGGCTTTAAGGTTAGCGGAAAAGTGGATTGGACAGCAGTAGAGAAGGTTAGAATGTTGGTGAGAAAAGAGCAGAGAACAATCTGAGAAGACATGCGAGCAATGAAGTCAGACTAACACAAAAATTTCGTAAAAGTATTTTCTTTTTATTTTGACATTACTTTTTATTTATTTTGTTTGTAATTTTTAGCGAGGTGATTGTACAGTTGCGTTGCGACTAAGGCCGCTGTTCAACGCCACCCCGTTACAAAGGACAAGCCACTAAGCATCATCATCATCAGGTCACCCGCTAGATGGCGTGCCGCAGCTCAAGGCGGCACTCCACCGAAAGCGCCGAAAGCGGTCGCGCCGAAAGCGGCCGAAAGCGGTCGCTGACATTGCCGGCGCCACCGCACGTTTCAAGCGCTACTTCTTCGTTCGCTCCTTCGGCCACAGCTGTAGGGTCGGGCTTCGAGTACGTGATCGTTTTGGGTATGTCCCTCATGAAGGCCGTGTCTTGACAGACCACCCGTTTCGAAATCCTGCCGCGTGAATGCATTGGTGGTAGTGGTGGTGCGGAACGACATAGACTTCTCGGAAACGTTGTGCCACATGACTTTCAGGGCCTTGTAGAGCACATCCAACCCCGTGGCATCGATATGTAAATGAATACATCTTGTGTGTATATAAGTGTATATGTATAATTGCATCGAAATGTAAGTAATAAACATCGTGTATATAAGTGTATGTACAATCACCCCTATAACAACGTTTCCAGTTTGTACATGATGCGTGGGCGAATATTTCACGGTTTTACTGATAAGCATTGGTGCTTCGCCTTACTGATGATCATTCACATCGTGGAAATGGCGCCACTTTTTTCGCGTACCCGAGCTGCAGCATAGGCGTCCGGTTGATTACAGTCGGCTTCCCGTCCATGAGTTGGACCGAACATACCTCCAGTCAACAGAAACGTGCGATAGGAATTCAGCATGCGGGTGAATAAAGGGTGAATAAATAAAAGCAGAGTGCGACCATACTCATTCTGGCCAATTTGCTAGGTTCGAAGTGTCTCAAATTTAGCGCGACGACCCATTCACGCCGGCACTCGAAGGAAGCAGGAAATTTGTGCAACGAATAGGCTCCGCACACACATGCTTTTCTTTTGTCGGGGTGCACGCCACACGTTTCTTGCATGAGCACTTAGCGCTTACGCTGACTGTTACTAAAGCGAACAACGGCGTAATCACGCCCGGACGGATAGCTTCTGTACGTCGCCAAGTAAAAGACGATGCGGCAACCTGCCCATAATTCAGAAAATAAACATCAATTGGTGAGGAAAAGTCGGGCGTCCGGCTTGAATGGCGAAACGCAGCCTCACAGGCAAAGCCCATCAGGACAAAGGGCGTGTTGGGTGATCCACCGCCTTAGCGGGTTGGGAACAGAATTTACGAGCAAACCTGACAGCTCTCGTTTTTATACGTTCTCCCTAAATCGGTTTTAAACTCGTCACCGAATTCAGTACAGTTACAGATTTTTGATGCAGCTTGGGCGGCTGATATCCACGCACGGAACGAAGCCACAGCTTGGGAATGCGGCGTCGTCTGCTCGCGTCGGAGTCCCCGAAAAAAAACCCGCAGATGGCGCCTCGATCGTTAGAAAACGGCGGCGCCCGTGCAAGATGAAAATTTTGTGAGTTGCGTGGAGAGGAAGGATGGCGCGTTGGGGAACCAAGGCGGTCCGGCCGGTCGTTGTCCGCTCCCCGCGCGTAGGTGGCGTTTCCACCACTGTTTCGTGTGCCTCAACGTCGTTTAGCTCCCCGCGTGTACGGGACGCCTTTACCAGCGTTGTGGGTGCTTCAAGGTCGGCTTGGGCTGGTGCCCGCGAAGGACGGCGGGATTATAACCGACGGCGGCGACGGTGGCAACGACCGAACGTCACAGCATGGTTACGCTGGGTCCAGAAATCATTCCCGTCAAAAGTATTAATTTTACGCGAGGCTTTAAGCACAAGAAGTTCTTATGTTTTGGTCTCTTTTCCTTAAACAGGAATGAGCACTTTACCTGAAGAGCTTAGAAAAGCTTTTGGTGAAGTCTCATTTGCGTGTTTTGTCAGAATTTATCAGTATCATGTACTCAAACGATACTTTATCAACTGATCCTGACGCGGGCGTCCGGCTTGAACGGCTATCATCACCCCATCAACATGTTCAAGGCGTATAAACGCAAGAAGTTAGTAGGTATTGAAACTCAATGTGACGGGTTCTTTTAATTTTTGACACAAGATGGGCCACGGAGAACAAATACCTTATGCTGAAGACACATATTGACAGTGAAGTTGGTTAGGAAATTATAATTTTTCACGTCCGCACTTAAAAAGACCAAGAAATTGCAGAGCCCGCGCACATGAGCGCCGGCTTCGTGGCGACGCCCAGGCAATCAATAAAACTAAGAAACTGTAGAGTGGTCTTGGGTGTGGTCCTCACGGCTGCAGCCAACGTCCTCTGCGCACGTTTGTGAAGTCAAGCATACCCACGTAGGGAGATTGGCGAACATTGGCCGCCCAAAAAAAGAAACTCCAGTGTTTTCCGCAGTCGTAGCAATACTTGCTCAGAACGAGAAATACACGTCATAGTGTCGCCCCTCTAAGGCGATGTCCAATGATTACCTCTTGAACAAGGAAAGGAAGCTAAGACGTGCTGCGACAGTGATAGGGTAACGGTCGTTGCGGCAGCGAAGAAGAAGCAAACAGCTGCAATCGTAACTTAAATTTTCCTAATGTTCTTCAAGGCTGTGCACAGCTTCGCTGCCTTTAAATCTTGTGCGTTATTGTGACCTTCCTTCATTTTTTGCGGGCAAACAAGAAGTAATTACTAGAACTTCCGAATAGCCTAGCCGTTATAAAAAGCAGCGGAATAAACCAGATCACCCCATTTTTTGAAGGGCATCTTTGTCCTAAAAACCTGAATTCTCCTACAACCTGAAGCCGTTGCAGTAAAGCCAATACAAGTTAGACTGCTGCTCAAGGCCTCCGCAGCCCACCTTGACGCCATCGGGGCAAGATCTGCCTGGAAGCTGGCTTCACTAAACTGACGGTGTTCGTTTTGTTATTGCGCTGCCCTTTTGCACTTAGCTTTTTTTATACACAGATTTATACCTAGAAGGAAACCTGCTGACAATTACAAGTTTTGTGGTTAGTACATACCGCGAATTTCTGTTAGCAACAGGTGTAAAAGTTACGCTCCCCAAAAAAGCCTAGTTTTTGAAGGCACTGGAGGGTTTATTTTGCATGCTTAATAAAGGCGCCAGAACCGTTTTGTTCAAAGACGATTGCACGTGTTATTATTTAAAAGGCCTCTACAAACACACAAACAAACAAACAGGGAAATAAAGCCATTCAACGAGGCCTTACCCGAAGTTTCTCATAAAATATTTCTCATGAAAGAACAAAGTAAAGCAAACAGGACCTTCAATGTAAAAGCTTTTGAAATTTTGTTCACTTATTTCCAGCACACGTAGTTGAACACACACAGAAATTTTCTAACATGATTTCGTTCAATACGCAAACGATTCCTGGTATAATATTCCCCATAACAGCTTGAGTGCCACAAGTATGGTAACCTTGACAGCAAAAGGGAACTGTTGACAATAAATAGTATAATTTTGGAGGTAAAGTCTTTAAGAACATTTATGAAGTGAGCTTGTCCAAGGTGTTAAACATGGGAACTCAGATGTTGAGGAGTACTCAATTTTATCAAAAGCATATTTCATACCAGTTGAAGGCCTAGATAACACGCTGGGTTTGTAAAAACAAAGGACACATTGTCAGTCTTGTACAAGTAATTACGCTTGGAGTGTCTTCAGTTTCCCTTTAACTGTTTTGGCTTCAGACGGAATGTTGTTTTCTCGTTTGCAAAGGTTGTTAAGCAGTGTTTTAGCTGCTCAACGAAGTATAATATAACCCACTACTAGATGTGGTAAATGGCCATTGCCGCAAACATCAAAATCTTCATTCCACTGAAGAAACAGAGTCGTCATTGGTACAACAAATTCATTCTGCTTCACACAGGCATAAAATTTCGCTGCATTGCTTTACTTGTCACTTTCTCGAGAACGATATTCATCATCAGTGCGGAATTTACGACGACAGCTTGGGGAACTTCAGTCCACCTCTTGTAATTCTTGCTATGAGCTCGTCTGCTTGAATTGTGTGTCTTAGTCTCAACAACTACGTTTTCTGTACAGAATGCACAAGTGAGCTGCTTGAGTGCAGCGTGTTCACAATAACCAGCCACGTCAGTCGTAGTTGCAAGTGCGTGCTGTTTAGCAGCAATGCCTTCTTGTGTATCTACAATCTGAAATTGTTTTAAAGCATCACGAAACTTATCAGTAGAGGGACATGGGGAAACGTCGTCACTCTCTGGCATCTCATGGACCTTCTGCAGCCTCAATTTGTGCTCTGCTTCGTAGATAGGCCGTATGGAGATATGGTACTGTGCGCCACTTCACTGTCGGTACCTAACAATCCTGTCTTCTAGGAAGTCCGACTGCAGTTTTACCTGTTACACTTACTTGAATCCAAGCTCATTAAGGCAGTAGCTTGCCTCCTCAATGCGAGCAAGAGATGTGTGACGCAGTGCGTAGTCGGTCTCATTAGTTGAATGACCAGTGTCATGCTTGAGGCTTTTCGAGTAGTCCAGCCGACTGACAACTTTGTCCACAAACTCGACTTGAGGGCAACAAATTGTATTTATGGGCTCCTGAAGCTCGTCTAGAAGGCGCCTCCATTTATCTTGCGTCTCGATATTCACTATGCACGACCACATCAGCACAATGATGATAAAATTGGACGAGCTTTTGGCATGCCGCAGATCTACTACTTCTGAATGGTTGAGAGCCGCAACCGCGAAAGTGCTGAACACAGAGAACAGTCTTTATATTTTGTCACTATATATTCGAACGTTTCTGTTCCTTCAAAGACAATGTTGGCGTAAATTGCACAAGCTCATTTCTCTCTTCCTCGTGAAGCTGTACCAGTGTTTTGAATAAAGCTGTTAGCACAAATGGTTAGCACAAGAGGGAAAAGAATACATTTTCCTCTGTTACGCGGGTTCAACCATTTGTTTCTTATACATTGAAGAACATGAACAGAATCCAAAATAAAAAGCAGTATTGTTTGGTCTGATGGATGCCTGTAGACTTTAGCAACCTTAGGTGGCTCGGAAAAAAAATGACATCGCCTTCCCGTTGATGGAGTTGTTGTCTGTTGTCTGAAGCAACCACGATTAATTGAAATCCTGTAGCACCCAGTCCATTAATTAGCTGACGAAGCGGTTTTGCGTGTATTTGTGCCACTGAAAGGATGTGCACTGCGTCTTTGGCGACAGGAGCGAAACAAAGCCGGTCATGTTTGATAGTCGGAGAAGGGCGCGTTCCTTTCGCTAGCCTGAACTGCTTCTCTTACTTGGTTTGTGCTTGCGCTGAGCTGCACTGGACCCACCCTAAAACCACGTAGCAAACGCATTTTGGCGGAAGAACAGAAGGCCGAGAAAATCGGATCCGCCCCGCGCCGCTTTTAGAAGGCGGAGCTTTAAAAGAAGGCTGGGGCCAGGCCGGATTTATAAAGGAATAGATGGGTTTTCTACATTGCTTAACTAAAGCATATTGCAACTCTATTCTAGACCGCGCTGCACGCGGATGATCGTGAAAGCTGTGTTTTTTCAAAGTGAGCAGCCTCAACTGGGTGCGCTGATATTGCTAATCGTGCTTCGCGCGATTGCGCCGGTGTCACTTGAGGTTTATGGGACGCTGTACTATCACTATTTTGTTAACTCGAACAGCTGGAAACTCGGGACCGAGCTATCTCGGGTCTTCGGCAATAGCGCCCTACGTGTGCACACAAAATTTGTGTCTGCTGCTGTGCTGAGACCTTTGCTCATAAGCAAAACAAAGGGCGATGAACAAACCCCAGGAAAGGTGGCATATTTGATGGGGCGCCATTTTTTTTTTCTACATGACTCACCTCCAACGGCGACTGCCTTGGAGTGAGCTGTCGATATTGTTGATCAACAAGTAGTTCCCATAAAACGGGTTCGCACAGTAAAGGTGATACAGGTAAATATGATACAGGTACAATAGAGATAAAGCGATAGCGATAAAACAATAGGCGATAAGCTATAAAGATGGCACAGGTACAAAAAAACCTCTCCCCCTTGCAGATGCAGCGCAATTATAATTATAGCCAAATAGGCAAGAATACGAGTGAGGCAGGATTTTGCAATGCTCATCAACCAGTAGTATTCTGATTATAGAGTTGTTAGCTACACGCAGTGACCGAAAGCCGCGATGTTACAAAAAGAACACCGCGGGACACAATTTCCGCACAGATGTTCGTAACCGTTAAGAAATTGCTTGTCATTTCTTGCTGTATTTTTATTTATTTACAATTTTTAATAAAAACGGACAAACATAATTACCTATTTATTTAAAACAGCAGATGATAGCACGAAACTCAATAAAGAAACCATTCATGTCATGTTGTCATCACTCGCAAGTAATACCAGAGCGCAGCGAAAAACCTTTGAGCGGGGCCGCCATTTGAAGGTGAGATGTTTGAGTGGCGCCCTCTATCTCTGACGTCGGCTTAGGAGGTACTCGCGCCGGTGTCGTCTGCTACACTCCCCTTGTGAGGGGCAGGTGTTCCTGGTCTAGAAAAAGCCCGCTTTGATGCTTTCGTGTATTGAAAAGCGTATTTCTGGTAGGTCAATTATTTTGGCCAGCTTCTGACACCTCTGAATAATTTCAAGTTGTATCCCCCACAAGTTTGCAGCACACGAGGAGAGAGAGAACAACTTTCTTTATAACATCAGTCAGCAGATTGTGCGCAACTCGTCCTCTCTAGCTTGTTCGCAAGGTTAAGCGCTCAGAGCTCATCGATAAGTATTCAATATGTATAGGCATCCCTCCAACATTTTTGAGATGCATGACTCAACGGTCTAACGATACGTACAAAGCAGCGGGCCCCTGCACGCGCATCGCACAGCAGCAAATAAAGCGGCTGTATCGCATTTCTTTTGTTGCACGTTGTTGACTTTTATCACATCAATGTTTTTGTTTTTTTTTGCCCAACGCATTATTTTTCTCCACCGTCACAAACGTCTTAGTAGGTAGGTTTGGGGATGTTTGGGAGGCTCACAGAGATCGTGTAGATATTTTCTTCTGCAGGCTGTACGGCATACATTCCCTTCTTCACAAATTGGCTTTCCTGATGGATGTGTGCAAGAAGGTGCATATCCGCATCGTGGGTTGTTTACTCACATGCAAATACAAAGAGAAGGTTTGCGCCACGCCACAGCGTTCGCGCCCCAGAAAACGGTGTCCAGAATACACGAAGGGGGCTTTTTTGCCCCAAATTTCTGTCGTAACATTCGTTATCATAACGAACTGGCTCTCAACCAAAACAATTATGACATCATTGCGGTTTTAAAGGCTTATAAACTCACTAACTAACGCAATTATTAGTATACGTGCATATATTACAAAAATCGCAACCGACGACCACTTCCAAGCGGCTCTTTATTGTTTTCCAACCTTTTCATGCGTAAAGAACAAATCCTGGTCTTCTCGCGATTGCGTTCTTTGAAATAAAGAAAGTTACTCTTACTCCGTTGTCCTGGACTGAGGACCCGGGCCACTGATCAGCTCGATTTCCCAGTTAAATAAATGTTTCTCCTCCGCCCTCCCTTCTCTTCTTGAGCGCACTTTTTCCTTTAAAACATATCTTAAAATTGGGAAGATATGGCTGTGGCAAATGTACCAAAATGTCCCTCCAGATCTGACCAAACATAATGTTGCTGTATCTTTACCGTAAACGTGACTCGTCTCGCTCAAAAAACCTCCATACTGGTTAGAATCTTGGTATAAAGCCAGCCCGCAACCATACACACAGCGGGTTATTTGGAACTCAACCCACAGTTTTTGCCGCCCCCATAGTGCATGTCGGCATACTTTCATGCATGACAACGTAAAGTGATGTGATACAATACTTTCGAGCGTTCGGCAAGGTTGCAAAAGCTGTTTTACCGGGAATGGTAATGCATTCTGCCAAAGCCGACAGTCCAGAAGGCCTTGAATTTTTTTCGCTTTGTATTTTCACTGTTGTCGGTTACTAGCAGCTGGCGGCTTCCTTTGTTCGAAAGATTGCATAATACAGAACCTGACGCCTGGCTCCGACTCTACGCGCTCCGCACAGCACCGGCTTTGCAAGGAATGGGGTGACACCGGCAATGTTTCTTCCGTAGCGGTATCCAAAACTAGACTTTACTCATCTTCTGAGCTAGTGTATGCGATTTTAAATCTATTAATATGTGAAAAAGTTACGCACACGCAAAGTTTAGTGTGGACAAGTATCCTAGGTCAACCGAACGCAAAGGAATAGCAGAGAGATCGAGCCCGAGTGAAGCAGACGACAGGTGCGAGAATCCCTGAGCCGACGTCACGGAGGAGCGCTTCGCACCGCCGCCCGTGGTCGCGCTCACCGCCAATAGACTAGGTCAGGTAAGGTGTTCCATGATAACACCAGGTAAAAATGTTTCTTGGAATGCAGATGTACGGCATGAACATTCAGGAATTTCCCTACTGTTATCCCTTCATCTAGGTATACCGTATTGACTCGCCTAATCAATGTACTCGCATAATGAACGCACCCCAAACTTTAGTCATCAAAATTAGCTTTCTTTTTTTTTCCCGCGTAATAGAAGCACCCCCACCATTTCAGCCCTGCAGTGTTACGAAAAACCACACTGTAGCTTTCCCACTTCTCTATCCCGCTGATTATGATCGCGCATGGAACCTAGAGCCATATCTTGGAGTAAAGACGAACAAACCCTCCGGAGGTACGTCGTGAGTCAGCCAATCACAACGACGCTCAGTTGACTCACTCCGCTGCGCGTCTAGCCCTACTTTTTTCGGGACACTATTATTACCTGCTTTTCTGCTGGTCTTGCACCTTCCAGTCGGTGCTGGGCTGAAATGTCAGGTAAACGGCCAGTTTTGATTTAAGGGCTCAGAAGTACCCAGTTGAGAATTGGAACCGTGCTGCCGGTAGACAGTTCGGAATTGACGAAGTGAATGAAGCCTTGACAAACGAAGACGAATGGAGTTCAATAAAAACACTGTTTGGTTACCAATTGCGTACGTATATATTTACTGCGAACGGTATGTTTTTAATGCATTATTTGTTTTCGTTGTGGCCTTCTTTTGTCAATGTGAAAAAGTTTCCGGATAATTTCCCCGCATAATAAACGCACCCCCAACTTTGCTTCTGTTTTACTGGAAAAAAAGCGCGTTCATTACGCGAGTAAATACTGTATACGTAGGTGGATGGAGGTACTGATTTGGATCTATTGCCACGTCCTCAGAGACAATCTGTATCAAGGATAAACAACTAAAAATTGTGCACCAGAGTTGTAGAGTGTAGAGTTAGACACAACGTAATAAGCCTTTAACGCTTATGTCGTTACTGTATGAGCTAGCCTCAAATAGAAATGCACGATTTTGAAGTGCCTGGCATTTATGTATACGAATTTTCATGTTTGGGTCCCATACCATTACAGCATACTCTAAAATCGAACGGAAGTTAGAAAAGTGCAATATTTGTTTATTGACTTGAGGGGCTTTATTAAAATTTCCTTTTACTAAGTTAGGAACACCTACAACTTCTAAGGTTATGTATTCAACATGTTGATTTCATGAAAGGTGCATGAAAAAAACGCCGACATATTTTTCTTGATGGAATGTTTCAATTGGAACGTTATCGAAGTTGTTTTTTTTTATAATGTTAACCTGCTTCTTAAGGTAATATAAGTACATTTTTTGGGGATAGAGGTTCATGTGCCACTTATGGCCCCGGGCAAGGGACCCGTCAAGGTCGCACTGTAAAAAGGAAGCATCACCGTCATTCTCCATGTCCCAATAAACGACGCAATCATCCTCGTAGAACCTTAATCTGTGTATAATGTTCAGAGTGACGTCAATGAAGTAGTTGAAAAATAATAGTGGTCCAAAAGGAGATCCTTGTGTGACACTCGAGTGACAGCAAGGAGGTGTAATTCAGAGCCGTTGGTAACCACTCTTCGCGAGCGAACCCACAAATAATTCCGTACCCAGCCGTAAGGTAGAACGTTTTAAGGAGTAAAAGAGGGCATGGAACAGTATCAAACGCGTTTTTATAGTCTAATAAAATAGAATAAGCTAGTTTATCAGCGTCAAATAAAAACATTATCGCGGGAGTATTCAACCAACTGGGTGACACACAAAAAGCAGCACGAAATCTCTGCGGGGCATAGTAAAATATTTCTCCTCTTAGTGGTAAAAAAAAACTGAGTATAACAAATTCTATAATGTTTGCGGTGCTATTCATTTGCGTTGCTCGGAAAGAGTCACAAGATGTCAAAAAAAATCAAAAAGAGACGTAAACAGTAAATCCCGACAGACCGTCAGTTTGTGACTTTCGAGCCCTTGTCCTCACTATTGTAGGTGCTTCACAGTAGGCAGGCGGGAGTATCCGAGGCCAACCCATCCATATCTTTTTAATACAGGCAGACCTCAAAATTGGGCGCACCTGACGTGGTGGCTCAGTGGCTAAGGCGTTGCTCTGCTGAGCACGAAGTCGCGGGTTCGGAGACCTCCACTAGGATGCGCCTCATCTGCGTCGGTACGTTAAACCCTACAATCAATCAATAAATCGAAATTGGGCGCAATAAAAGGGGCAACAAGACACAGAGGTCAGCGCACAGGCTACATCTTCGAGGCATTCTTCATTATTAGCAGATGATCGTCAAGCATTAGCCCACCTTCCGTAACCCTACTTGATACAGAAATAATTTGGCCTCTACATAGCATCCATTAGACGAGCGCATTGATAGCTTTTTTGATCTGTTTGCACGCGTTCCACGATGCGCACACAGAAAGCCATCCTCGTTTAGTTTCCATATACAAAGTACTTGTTCCAAAAATAAACACCTGGTAGTCCTTGTCCCGTTGTAGAGCTGTTGAATGGCCCTTTTCTCCAGCCTTCGTCAGGGCATGCGCTTGATGATGATGATGATGATTTCTATTGGTTTCCCCTTTGTATCGGGGTGATGACATGTCATCTTACCAAAAAAGACTAATATACCTATGTTTTACACTTTTGGTTCAATACTAGCGCTGCTTAGGGCAGGCACAAAAAGCTTATTAGGCACAAAATACTTTTTTTTTCTGTTACAAGTGGTAACTGTCCTAGGCAATATTCCCCTCTCTGCTTTTCGTCCACCAGCATTCTAATCTTCTTTTCGTCCCCTCGACAACCTTGAAGTTAACTTCCTCTGTGATACCTTTAAATCCTAGGGCTTCTGACAGCCCAATATTCCCTTCATGTAGATTTGGATGGATACCCTCACATTCTAGCACGATGTGCCGCATAGTTTCTGTTTCTTTTCCGCAGACCACGCATACCCCATCATTTTGTGAATACTTCCCCACAAAACTCTTAGTTCGCAGGCAACCTGCTCTAGCCTCAAAAAGCAAAGCACTGCCCTGGGAATTATCGCAGAAATTTTCCTTTCTGATGTTCATCTTCTCAGCCCTGTACATCTCTAACGACGTTTTGGCTTCCATTTTTTCCCTCCATTTATTCGTTTCAATCTGCCTTGCCTCTTTTTTGGTTACCTTGGCTGTTTTGGATTCCCCACGGTTCTTTCCGTATTTCATCGTTAGCCTTCTAGTCTTTCTTAACCACTGCGTGTCCACGCTTTTCAAGTATAGGTACCTAAAAACCTTAGCTGCCCACCTTCGTTGATCCATTGCCCTCAACCTCATCTCAAAGCATATTTTACTCTGAGCTTCTCTAACTTCAAACGACGCCCAGCCCATATCTCCCTAAACTGCTTCGTTAGTTGTTTTTCCACGCGCCTAAGGCCAGACGTCCTACCGTTCTCTGGTTTACTTCAAGGCGTGATAGAATGTCTGATTTTAAGCAGAGTACAGCACACGCTTGATGGCGCCGCAATTAGTTTTTTTTTTCGCCATAATCTCCGTTACTTCACTAATGGTTTCAAACGAATTCATAATTATGCTTTAAAAGTAAATTCGGCAGTCATATCGCATAACTAGAACCCAATATCTGGTTGAAATCATCTGCTAACCCCTTTCAGCAAATATCTTGGGAAATCTAGCAGTTTTTTTAATCTGGGCAAGGGGAAAAGTGGCTTCGCAGGTTGGCAGGCCTGTGGGCGAGAGTGTTCGCTATATGAGAGAGGAGAGGGGGTGAGCAGAGGAGAGACGCAGCTGTGCGGACGCGGACGACAACGACGACGGACGCAGGACAGGGCCGCCGGCAAGAGATGCTCCTCTCAGAGTCCCATTTAAAAACGTTATCAGAAAGAACGAACAACCAGCAGAAAAAAATGCCAACCACAGTATCGTACTAACGAGTGCAATACCACAATTTAGTTTACTTGGTAATCAAAGGACTTCAAAATAAATCGGCACCGCACCAGCCACCACCCGAAGTCGACAGTCAGCCGTTCCATGCGCAATAGGATTACTGCAAACATGTCTCTGGCATTTTTTTCGGCGGTTCAACGGACATGAGTTCCGCAGGCTCTACCATGCGTTTATCCGTCTTCAGGAGGAGCGTACGCGTCAGTCGCAGCCCCTCGATGTAAAGGAGGGTTTCATCGAGTGGCCGTGCTTTAGTTATCATCTAGCAAAACCGTCCAATGTGGAGTGGCATGACTATGTGCTTTATCGTCAGGGCGGCATATGGCTTGTCTTGAGGCGTTGCGTGTCCTACCATTCTTGCGAAAGCTTTACTTGCCGAACGGTTAGTAATCATAGGGGTGTGTCTATTATCGGAGGCGATCTTCCCGCATTTAAACTGGTTTTTTCCAGCGTCTTTTAAACATAAGCTTTTTACTTCTACCCCCCAAGGGTTCATTCGCGACCGTTCGGGTCAACAGAAATCATCCACGAACAAATAAAAAAATTACTTGCACCGACAGGAATCGAACCTGGAAGGAACAGAATTACAAAGCCAGACTCTGCTGTCTTACCGATTCAGCTACGAGCCCACTTTTTTTTTTTCTTTAATACATGGAAATTTTAGAGAGAAGTCAGCCAAGACAATTGACACACAATATAAACACTAACAGACAGAAAAGGGTAAGCCCGTCAGTCTAACAAAGGTCGGCACCAATTCAAAACTCAGGCAAGCAAACGCACGCATCCAAAAGATGCAGCCACTCTGGTGGATCACTCTGCGCGACGTAAACGCTCCGTACCAACGCCGCCTGTTCCCGAAAAATGACCTTGGTCGGCGTAGGGGGTTCAGCATGCCGATCAGTCATGCGGCACTTCCACAAGCTAAACAAACCTAGGAGCACAAAAACGTCATACGGCACCCGATTAACGTCCTCAAATGGCAAGAAGCGAATGGTGTATGGGGTGATGTCAATGTCCTTTTTTAGTGTCCGTTGCAAAACGTCCCAGAAAAACACCGCGTAACGGCACAGCACAAAACAGTGGTCAATAGTTTCTGGTTGGTTGCACAAGCGGCAATTCTCTGACCAAGGGATCGACATTCCTTTGTCTCGCAGCCATGTTTTAACTGAAAGCGTTTGCGAATGAAGCTTAAAGAAAAACGTTTTGGCATTTGGCGGCACGCACATACGCTTGACACGGTCTAAAACATTATTCGTATGGTCCCGCAAGTATGGCTGGCGATAAAGAGGCACGGGGAATAGATTATGAATTAAAGTGTTCGTCATAGCTGTCCTTGAAAGACTAAACAGGTACTCCAGAGAAAACCGCGCAGTAAGGAAATGAAAAGTATCTACAACTTCTTTTAGAAAACCCCATGGCAGCTTTTGGTTGACCTCACCCGTAGAAACAAGGAGAAACGGCAAATGGTAACTTATGCGCTCTTGAATTACAGTACGTAAAAATGGATGCTCCGCCTACTTGTAGAAGAAAAACCGAGACACAAGTTGGTGCACAAACAAATGCATTAACCCAACACCACCAGACCGTAAAGGAAGAAACAAATTATCTCTGCGCATTGGCTCCCATTCAGAACCCCACACGAAGGTAGCAAACACTCTCTGTAGAGCCTGGACTTTCGCCCGCGCACAGTGCAGTACCTGAAGCACATAAACAAGCTTTGCTACCAAGAAGACATTGCAGACTTGCGCACGGGCAAATACAGAAAGTTCTCGCCCCATCCATGCCTGCGAGGCACGCTTGACATGCGTGAGTGCTGAAGACCAGTGTGGTCCTGAGTTCCTTATTTGGTGCAAAGGCACGCCAAGGTACTCAAGCGGTGTGCTGTCCCAATTAATACCTGCAAATTTGGAAGGTTTGGTTCCCCACAGGCCAAGCCAAAACCCCTTAGTTTTCTCCATATTCATGACCGCTCCAGACACGTCACAAAACTCCTTAGTCAATGCAAGGGCTTCGTGAACACTACGCTTGTCAACACAAAAATAGGCAATGTCATCAGCATACGCAAGAACTTTAACTTCACATGACGCTAACGAAAAACCACGTACTCTTTGACTCTTTTGTATGCTAACACAAAGAGGCTCTATGTACAGTGAAAACAGTAGCGGCGATAGAGGACAGCCCTGTCTAACACACGATCTGATCTGAACTGGCTTCGAGAGGATGCGATTGACGACAAGTTGTGTAGTGCAATTCTTGTAGCAAAGCTGAATGCCTCTATATAGCACATCACCTACATTAGCCGCTTCCAAAAGTGCAAATAAAAAGTCGTGAGACACCCGATCAAATGCTTTCGCAAGGTCAATTTGGATAAGGGCCACCTGTTCAACCGAATCAGACACGCATTCCAATATAGAACGAGCAACATGTATATTCGTTTGAATACTTCTGTTCCGAATACCGCACGTTTGGTGAGAACCAACTAAACTAGAAATTACGTGTTGAAGACGGTTAGATAAAACTTTGGCGAATATTTTATAGTCAACATTGAAAGTGTTTTTTGAAGTGTCATTTGGCGTGAGGGCGGACGACAAGGAGCTGAGGTTTTTTACGTGAATCCGGGATGCCACAGTCTTTACCACATTGGCGTAATAGAAGTGAGATTGCATGGGTTGGTGTGAGCTTCCTTTAATCGCTATAGCATGGCATTCAGCGAGAATACAGGGGTTAAACCCGTAGATGTGCTTGGCGAGTGCACCACTTGTCTTGTCCGTCTCAGCGTGGGCTCGTAGCTGAAATCGGCCAATTTCAGCTACGAGCCCACGCTGAGACGGACAAGACAAGTGGTGCACTCGCCAAGCACATCTACGGGTTTAACCCCTGTATTCTCGCTGAATGCCATGCTATAGCGATTAAAGGAAGCTCACACCAACCCATGCAATCTCACTTCTATTACGCCAATGTGGTAAAGACTGTGGCATCCCGGATTCACGTAAAAAACCTCAGCTCCTTGTCGTCCGCCCTCACGCCAAATGACACTTCAAAAAACACTTTCAAATACTCTTTGATGGCCAGGTCATCACTCCAGGCCCCAGCATTGAGATCCTGGGCCTACATCTTTAGGCCCACACCAGGAGTGATGTATCCGTGCAGCGCCTCAAACACAGCTTTATTAAAATCATACACATGATCAGCCAAGTTGCCACAAGAAGCGAGACTCGAGGAATCCGGTACCTCTGGATTAGTTCGAGTTTTTGTCCCCTCGATAATCACTTACGGGAGCCCCCGGTCTTCTCGGGGAGGAGGACATAAAGATGCTTTATATAATGGTTAAAAAGGCGGTTGAGCATGCCAATGGTCTTCCCATGAGTGCGTCCTCAGAAAGACTGATTAGCACAAGGCTCTACAACACAGTTGAAGAGCTGATAGAGGGCCATCTTCCCATCCAGGAGCTCCAAATGAGCAGAACTGCGGCTGGTCCTTCACCAGATTCACTGGGCAGCACAGAATTTCTCTCCGCTTGATATACTCCTGGACTTTCGGTGACAAAACTAAAGAGGCTCCCTTTGCTAAAAATATGAACCCCTCAAATGACCAGGGTCGCCGAAAAGCACGGGCTCAAGCGCTCAACATCACCTTCGGTGTGGACAATGCAGTTATCTACACAGACAGCTCTTAACATCGAGGGCAGTGGTACGCCAACATTGTGGCTAACTCCAAAGCCAACGTCTTTATTTGTGCCTCACTCAAGACCGAAGACATGACGGCAGCAGAAGAGGGAGCCATCGCCTCGGCTCTCATTCAACAAGGGGTCGTAAGGAAGTTACTGATTTCCAACAAGCCTACGGGAATTGGCTGTCTGGTTTGGTGTCCAGACCTGCAATGCGTGTGCTAAAAAACCACCCCACAAATGATTCCATTTAGCTAATCTGGACACCCGCTCACGCTTCCATGGAGGGCAACGAATACGCCCACCAATCCTGCACTTTTAGCCTCATGCTATGGAGCTGGACGAGGACAGTCACCCGCTTGTCTCGTTCACGGACATAAACCAACATTATCGCCTTCTGAGAAAGACCCTACCTTTTGCCTTACCCTGACCTTTCCATAGAAAAACAAACTACCCTACGGCTCATACAATTAGTCTCATTCTTGATTCCGCCGCGTCTTCACTTAATGCACCCGAATCGCTACGGCGCTGAGTGTAAATTTTGCTGAGAACTAGAAACGCTTTGCACATAATCGGGGTGTGCGACTTTAGCCCTGAGCAGCCTCCTCTCTTTCCGTCAACTATCGAGCAAGAGCAATGGGAGATGCTGCTGTCCAGCCCCTTTCTGCCTACCCACCTTCAGCTGGTGGGCAGAGCACGGGTGGCACGGACTGAATATCCGCTACAGTGAAGAAGGAACCACTCCCCTGGGCTGCACTCTGGGCCGTTCAGAAATCTGTAGAAGTATTTCTTTTTCCTCTTCGTCCTGCAGCGCCTCCATCCGCTACTCCTCCATCTCTGTTGCCGATATCGTCGCCTCCGTCCGCGACGCAAGAGAAGTGAGATTGTCTAACACGGGTTTGAGCTTTACTTTTATACAAAAATTAGCAGTGGTTTAGCTCGGCTTTGCCAGGATGTACGTAGAGTGAGCTAAGGTTCAGCAGGTTGTTCGTAGGTTCCCTGGTCGTCTAGGATTATCTGAGTATCATGCTTGCTGCTGCTAGAACGATATCCAATCCTATCGAATTCAATCCAGTTCAGTGCAGTCTAGTCCAGTCCACTCAAGTCCAATCCACTCTAGTCAAGTCTCGTCAGAGCCCGTCGTGCATTCGCAGCACGCCTCTCCGAAAGCTACGCGAAACGGCTATAAAGAGGCTCCTGCGCAGCGTCAGACTTGGCTACTACGCATTCAAGGCACAGAGTTGGGCACGCGTCGGCTCCATGCTTCTGCCGCGGCTATGACTCCACTCCTCTGCATTGCGCAGACCGGCCAATATGCAGACCCAATTCTCTGGACAGCCGTACTCAAATTGTAATCTAATACAATCCAATTTAATTTAAACCAATCCAAGCCACGCCAAGCCAATGCAATCCAGTCCAATTCTCCAATTCATTCTAATGCTCAAATCTAATCCAATCGAAAAGAGTTTCCACTCACGTTCTATGTCCATACAACTCAACCAACAACCGTTCATGCAGCATGCATTAATTTAACCTTACCAAGAATATACCTTTGAAGTAATAGATGGTGTGGTTAAGTACATTTCACTTCTTTCGGGTTTTACTATTTGTAGAGCGACGTGAGGGAATTTAGGTGACGTCACATGGGCAACCGTTGTGAGTGCCGTTAACAGCTTTGCTTTCCAACACATTCACAGGGGGGATTGGCGCTAATTTCTTTTCGTCTGGCAGGAACCGGAGCATGCAAAACTTGTAAAGGGAATAGTTGACACCAGAAAAAAAAGAAGCATCACGCCAGAAGGAGGGCGAAGGTAAAGAGTCGATAAAAAAAACAACTGCAGTGATCTTTGTCGAACAAGAGCTGTGTCGTGTAAAATAAAATAAAGGAAACAAGTTTGGAAAGCTGTGGTTGTTGCAATTCCTTTCTTCGTAGACCGTTGCCAATTTGGTGACTGGCTCGCAATTGCGAGCTTTGAGGAGCGAATTGGTTCGGCTTTTCAAAATTCACAATACTGTGAATTGGAAAAGTCAAAGTTGTATAATATTGCGCGCCGCGTGACACGCATATGTGAGGGCGCATGAGAAGTTCAGGTGCATACCAGCCTGGCAGAACCCAGATTGTAGGGAGGCTGTACGGCGTGCCAGGGTTCTTGCTGACTGTCACGTGAACCGATTGTGGGGTGGTCTTTACCAGCTCGGCGCAATGGGCATAGGGGAGCCGTTGACGTGTTTAACAACATACATTTATTGCAGACACAAAAAACCCTCATGCAAAACACTCAATATTTAAACTACACACAAACGATAAACACTCAAACCTCTACAATCCCAAAATACAACTCACATACAAACCCCTAACTTAACAGCTCAATGTACAAGTCAAATCAAAACTCAAAAGTCTCTACAATAACGTCCTACGCTAAGTACACTCTAACTACACTCCCTAACCAAGTTCTCATTATTCCTCTTGTACCACAACTCCTCAGTTGTGTTCTGCAACTATGTCCCTATAATGGACTGGCCTAACCCGCTGTTGTCGGCGCTGACGTGTCGCACCCGTTGCGTGGCCGCGACTCGGTGGTAGCCGTCTTCTCGCTTCGGTGCCGGCGTTCGATGCGCCCGGTCACTCCTTGGACGGCGTGGGCTCCCCGCGTCCTCACTTCTTTCCTCTGTGGCTACCCCCTGGTAGCCGCTCTCGCTGGAGGTCTTTGATGCCGGCGTTCGACGCGCGCGGTCATGAGTTCGGCGGCGTGCTTCCTCGGTGGCCACCCCCTGGTAGCCGCTGCCGCTGGAGGTTCCAGGTAGGCTCGGCCCGAACGTAGCCTTTCGGGGCCGTCGAGGCGAACGTCGACGGAGCGTGGACGTTGGCCACTGGTGCCCGACCGATGCCGCTGGGGCCACGAAGACACAGGTTCGTGGTGCACCTACGATGACGGTACCAATGCGAAGTCGGCCCGCTCCCGCACAGGCTCGGATGGCGTGGTAGATGGTCTGGCCGAGACCCCTGGCTCGTTCGCGAAGCTCACGTGCTCCGACCACCTCCTGGTTGTCTTCGGTTTCTTGCCTCCCGGTGTTTTGCCTCCCCCTTCTCTTTGTGCGCCCCACTTTTATACCCTCTGGGCTCTCTCGTGGCGCACTCCCATTGGCTTCTTTCTTCTTCCCTGTCCTTATATGGTCAATACGCAACTTGTCCCATGCGCCGCCTTCCCTGATTGGCCGGCCAGTGCGCTGCCCCCTTTGCCCAAGATTCCTCGGTGCGTCGGCGCTGGCGCTTGCTGATTGGAGCGCTCCTGGCGCGCACTTGAAATGGCCGTTCCCTTGTTCTTCTTTTTCCTCGTTTTCCGGGGTTTTCATGCATCACCTCTCGGGGGGGGGGGGGGGGGTCCTCTTGTTTCACAACACCACTTGTGTCCCGAACCCACACACACTTGGTTTACACAACGTTGCCGTTTTATCACCGATACATCACTTTCTGAAACCCCAATCTACTCAAGCACGCCGCTCTAGCACATCACTGCAATCAAACACTTGAGTGAAATGTTATGTGACAACACTTCATCAAGCGGCAACACTAAACGCTTTTCCTCCTGCTACTCCTCAACCGCACTTTGCAACTACTTCTATATGTACACTTCGTGCACATACACCACACTACTGATACAATTTGATCTAAAATCACCAAAATCAACATCACAAAAACTAAAATTTGAACACCCTCTTACTCACTACGCACTTCTCAGCTACACCACTTCCATGTACGCTTCCTACACTTACACCACCATACTCATACAACCTACTCGAACACATCATCAGATCAAACGCATCAATGATCTAATATTCGGCACCACTATGCCTCAATCCTAACTTTCCTAACTTCATCACTAATTCATTCATTTCACTAATGCTGCACCACAATACAAACTTTGTTTCGTCACCGTTATCGGTCCTATTTCTGTCCAAGTCGACTCCATGACTTCCATCAGGTTCGTTGACCTATGGCTTCATCTTAACCTTCTTCCGCCATAACCACTCAGCATCTTTAACTACACAATCAGATCGGTTATGACAACCGACTTCGGTCACACCGCTTGCGTGCCGGTCGCACGTAGCCTGGGTTAATGGTTGCCTTGGGCACCCAAGCCTCGCGAGTTCAACTGCTACCATGCCACAGAGCGCGTTTCTTTGACGCCTTCTAGCTCGCAAGTCGCTTAGTGCGTGACTTCTTCTCTGCCCCGAGCTACCTGGCCTTCCGTGCTCGCTGTGGGCGTTTTTCTCACGCTGCCTCATTTTTGCGCTCCGTGTACTCAGTCGCCCCTCTCCGAGCCTTATCTGCGCAATATTTTGAGACAGACCGCCTTTTGATCGGGTATTTCTCTCGTATTTTGCACCCGGGCTACCGCAGGACGACTCTGCTTTCCTGCGCCGGCTTCTGTGTTGATTATGTGCAGGCTTTTCCTTGCAACCGTGGCCCTGCTCTTGTTTATCCGAAGCTCCCAACGTCCTTTTGCCTAGGATCACTCGCCCCTGCACTGCCTCCTTGTCACACTTCTCTAGATCCAGTTCTTCATCGACGTCACAGAACTTGTACTGAGGGCGCAGTTCCAGTTGGTCATTAAACTCCTTACGTGGCTTTACAATTTTGCCCTTTGTATTAGCCTCCAATGCCGAAGTGTCCGCCTTAATAGCTTCGAAACTTGCCCTGGCCTTATCAGCGACAAAGCTACTCTCCTTATACACAGGCATTTTGGAAGAACCACCACTAAGGCCTTCTGGTGTGATGCTACTCCCTGCGCTTCGTATAGCAGACACCCCATTTACACTTGTTAATATTTCGGAGACCATACAATCAGCTAAGTCTCTTGCGCTACAAGGCGGCAGAAAGCTGTCCTCGTCAGGCGCGTTCTCGGTGCGCTCACCTCGAAGCGTCTGGCCTGCGGTTAAGCCACGCCCGGCCAGTTCACTGTCTCGCGCTTCGAACGCGCCTTTCACCTCAGCGGGTTATCCGAAGAAACAATCGTTTTCTTTGGGTTCGTATTTACTTGCGGCCGCATCGTGAACTGCGACCTGCGTTCTATCAAGCGCGCGTGCTACTTCGCCGTCGCCGATCTGCGTGCTCTCTTCCTCACGTGCCTCGTAGAGGGCAGCGACCCGCGTGCCTTCGGTCTCACATGTGGCGCGTTCACCGTTCTTTTCGCGTCCCTTTTCCGCGATGCGCCGTGTTAATTCTGCATGCTCTCGTTCCAACTCTACCATTTTAATTTTCTTCTCGCTATCCTCAACCTCCAACCTCCTTTTCTCGGCCTCAAGCCTTTCCCTTGCTTTGCGAGATTCTGCTATCTTTGCATCCAATTTCTCGTTCACTTTGCGGCTGTCTTCATCCAACAACTCAACAAACTGCTGTTTGTTCAAACCTCGCGTTTGAACCAACGTAAACAACCTTTCCCAATCGATTCTCCCAGCTGGTAAGACACGTGACAGGGCCCGATGGAAATATCCTGGGTGAGTATAAATCAATCCTCGCAGGATCGCCAATTATTTGTCACGTGAACGGATGGTGGGGTGGTCCTAACCAGCTCGGAGAAATGGACACAGGGAAGCCGTTGACGTGTTTAACAACACACATTTAATGCACACACAAAAAACCCTCATGCAAAGCACTCAAAATTTAAACTACACACAAACGATAAACACTCAAACCTCTACAATCCCAAAATACAACTCACATACAAACCCCTAACTTAACAGCTCAATATACAATTCAAATAAAAACTCAAAAGTCTCTACAATAACGTCCTAGGCTAAGTACACTCTAAATACACTCCTTAACCAAGTTCTCATTAATTCCTTTTGTACCACAACTCCTCAGTTGTGTTCTGCAACTATGTCCCTATAACGGACTGGCCTACCCCGCTGTCGTCGGCGCTGACGTGTCGCACCCGTTGCGTGGCCGCGACTCGGTGGTAGCCGTCTTCTCGCTTCGGTGCCGGCGTTCGATGCGCGCGGTCACTCCTTGACGGCGTGGGCTCCGCGCGTCCTCACTTCTTTCCTCTGTGGCTACCCCCTGGTAGCCGCTCTCGCTGGAGGTCCTTGATGCCGGCGTTCGACGCGCGCGGTCATCCGTTCGGCGGCGTGCTTCCTCGGTGGCCTCCCCCTGGTAGCCGCTGCCTGGAGGTTCCAGTTAGGCTCGGCCCGAACGTAGCCTTTCGGGGCCGTCGAGAGGAACGTCGACGGAGCGTGGACGTTGGCCGCTGGTTCCCGACCGATGCCGCTGGAGCCGCGAAGGCACAGGTTCGTGGTGCACCTAGGATGACTGTGCCAATGCGAAGTCGGCTCGCTCCCGCCCAGGCTCGGATGGCGTGGTCGATGGCCTGGCCGCGTCCCCCTGGCTCGTTTGCGGATCTCACGTGCTCCGGCCGCCTCCTGGTTGTCTTCGCTTTCTTGCCTCCCGGTGTCTTGCCTCCCCCTACTCTTTGTGCGCCCCGCTTTTATACCGTCTGGGCTGTCTCGTGGGGCACTCCCATTGGCTTCTTGCTTCGTCCCTGTCCTTATATGGTCAATATGCAACTTGTCCCATGCGCGGCCTTCCCTGATTGGCCGACCAGTGCGCTGCCACCTTTGCCCATGATTCCTCGGTGCGCTGGCGCTGGCGCTTGCTGATTGGCGCGCATCGGGCGCGCACTTCAAATGGCCGTTCCTTTGTCCTTTTTCCTCGTTTTCCGGGGTTTTCATGCATCACCTCTCGGGGGGGGGGGTGCCCTTGACACATGACACTGAAGTAGATGAATAAAAATAAAGGAGAAGAGACGGACACAATCATGGTATGGCAGAAAAGATGCCGGGCGATGTAATGCCAAATATTAGTCCAAAACACCAAGAAATGAAAGCGAATAAAACCGCCAAGTTCAATGTATCAATTGTACTCATTATTTAAAGTTCAATGTATCAGTTGTTATTAGGAATCGCTAACCTTTCGCCTTCAACTCACGTAAACAGACTTCAGTGCCCCTAGGGAATTTTGTGCCACAAAGAGGACGGAGAGTAAAGATAACACCCAGCAGCGATTACTTTAAATCTGGCACGTTTCCTTCG
>NW_027526233.1:22523349-22549442 GCF_048455015.1 Haemaphysalis longicornis
TTTGTGGCCCGGGCGCGGGCAACAGACCATGCCGTGACTATATTAACTACCATGTTTAAACTAGATTCAATTTTCTCGCGCTGGGAAAAGGGAAGATAAGGAAAGCTAGGACTCTTGGTGGGTTTGCTTTATTGATGGTTTTTGTTGTATCGGGATTTGGTGTGTCGAATTATAACGAAAGTAGTGGGGCATTACGACAATCACACAAGTCGCCCCGAAATTCTGGTGGAGACGTAATTATAGTTTTCATGTGGCGCGGCTGCTGCAAGAACGCAACATGTTTTGAGCGCTGCAAAGGTGGCCGCAGAATGCGCGGGGTTGCGCACTCTGAGGGTCAAGGGCAGTTACCACACGTTAGGAGGAGTACTAATTACTCCCGATTGTGGCAGCTGCGTCGGAGCAGACAATAACGGGGTCAGTAGTAAATGCTTGACCGCGCAGCCACCAATGTGTGAAGGCGAGCTGAGAAAATCTAATCTGACAAATATAACCTGTAAGTCGGCTACACCTCTAAACGCAATTACATTGCTAGGAAGACCTTTCTCGCAAATATCGCCTTTTACAAAAAGATATCGAGCTCTACTGAATTTGTTCGAAGTGCCATAATTTGGTCATACGAAACAAATTGTCTACATTTGTCCTGCCGTTAGAGTTGCTTGTGCTGCACGGCAGACATATAGAACTACCTAAAAATAGGTACTGTGAATACTAAATTTTGGTTTATTTTCGACAGTATTGCGCTGCTGAGCACGAGGTCGCGGGTTTGATTCACACCCGCGGCAGCCGCTTTTATGATTGAGGGGAAAAGCGAAAATGCCCGTGGGTACGAGATTTCGGCGCACGTTCAAGACCCCAGGTGGTCAGAATAATCCGGAGCCCTCCACTACGGCGCGCCTCATCGCCTGCTTGCCTCGGCGCGTTAAACCTACAATCAAATAAATCAATTTGGAGAGCACACGTAGCGAGAGCAGCCTCGTCCAGTACTGAGAAATTTTAATGCAAAACTAGGTTTTTGTCAAAGAAAAATTGGTGTAAAAATGAATCATACCGGCATAGTCAACACAGCTGCGTTGACAAAGTGTCGGCAAAGCCTGGCGCTTTCATGTTTAGTCAATCGTAACCACGCACATCTCGCTTACATTGATAGCCCTCTAGTGGTCCGCGCCAAATTTACTTCTCTGCCGGGCAAGCAACAAAATCCTCTCGAGTAAAAACAAGTGAGGACACCATTTGAGTATGCAGGAACGAAACAGGCTGTGACTCTGGTACTAGATAGTTACCCTGTGACGGTTTGCAGACGGTACTGTGTGTTAGCAGAAATACCGCATAGGCTAGAAACCAGTGAATAGTAGCTATAGATGGCAGGCATTAAAATAACAACGACCATGCGCGTGGAAAGGCAGAGGTAGTTAACGGGAAAGTGCGACGCGCAGTTTGTTCGGAAACAAAAAATGGCTCCAATCCACGCTGTGAAGGTGCTTGTAAAGCAAAGCTTTAGGCAACTCCCACGGCAATTGCCCGTGCGATGTCTAATAAATTCCCACACTTTGCTTTCAAAATAATAAAACCAGAGATTCTGCCAGCCGTTTCCTGGAATACACGGGGGGCGGCGTTCCGAACGCAGCAGCAGCGTCGGCCACGGTCGGGCTAAAGCTGTGTACGCCGTCGCTGTAGCCCGACGGTGAGTCGAAAGAAAGCAAACACAGAGGAGCGTCTTTCGAAATGCTAGATAGCGGAACGTAGCTATCCTGGTGTGCTCGCTTGGGGCTACACCACCGCGTGACACAAGTGCTTGCATCGGCGCGTTAAATTCGGCATGTGAGCTTAGTGATTCCCATTTATACCGATTTAAACTATTTATTTTAGTAAGTAAGTTTGTGAATTGCGAGATTGTTGAGGGAACGTTTATAATCACTATATATCAGAACCACTTGCTCGTTATGCCTTTGTGATACCCGCTAAAACGCAACTGAATTGGTCTTCACCTATTGAAAAACGGAGTCCCATTCGTAGCGAACAGTGTGCAGAACGTTGCGTTTCTTAGCGGCCAGATGTCTGTATGTGGTTTGTACATATTCTTTTCCCCGCCCTGCAAACCCATCCTTAACGCATGTTTGCCGTATGACCACTTCATTCCTCCTGGTCTGCGTTACCATGGAGGTACTGTTGAACACGCTAATTAAGCATTTCGAAGGCAGCGTGCTGTGTACACGAAGCTGTGCCAAAACAGGCAAAGACAACCGCCGCTATAGCAGACCACAAAGCCGTACCGCGAAAGCCGCCGCCGGCGAGCAGGATCTACCTCGCGGTGCACGGTAGTTAAATTCGCCGGGCTATATACACTCTAATCCATGAGTGAAACCCTCTCGCGCCCCCTCCGTGAGTAGCCACCTCCGCCGCGTTGGGTGTTTGGTTTCCCGCACGCCACGAAAGAACCGTTGGCTGGTAGAGATAGAAACATTTAATTTTAAAAATGCTCCAGTACATGTTACTCTACTTCCGCACACCATAAAAGTGGCTGGTGAAGCTGTCACCGTCACAGCCAAAGAGTTCTGCAGCACGTTCAACGAGATCAGAACACGAGGCCTCGCTCGATGGCCACCTAGCTGAATGAACTTTTCAGCTCGCTGTTGCTGGAGATTGTCAAGTAGCGAAACGCCTGCACAAAGTTAAACAGGAGTTCAAGCGCAGATCAACCAAAAGATCTGCTAGCCGCCCTTCTACACAACCTTGCAAACTTGTATGTATCGTACCTTTCTTTCTTTAAATTGTAGTGGACGTTTCCGAATTACAACTTCATGCCTTGGTTCTTTAAATTCAGACTGCCTTTCTATAATTCGAAAAGGCGCAGGTAGAATGCGTTAAAGTATAAATTCTTGTGCTAGAGAGCTCAATCGCTACAGAAATATATTGGTTACAAAACGCGCTCTTACCCAGGCGGCACAGAAAGTGTACCCCAAGACCGGCCCGTCTATGGCCGCTTTCTGGCATGTCCGGCCAGCATCCAGGTTCTGGCAGCCACTGATCATGCGTTGAACGGCCAACATTCGGCAACCAGCGCTTCGGTATTTTAAATGCGAATGCATTTATTAGTCGGGGGTTGTCTTGCGTCCATCGAGAGGCGTGCGCCTGCATTCCTCCAGCGCGAGCGCACGTGAGCGCGCGCCTCGTAGTTCTGCCTTCGTCGTCATCGTCGTCGTAAATGCGAATGCATTTCTTAGTCGGGGGTTGTCGTGCTCCGTCGGCGTGTGCCCGCAGGTGTTATCTCTCCGCGCTCAATGCCGAACGCATGCGCTTGAAGTGAGCTGTACTAGTTTGCTCGAAGCGGCAAGGACAGCGAGTACTGCGGTGTTAGTCTCGTGTCTAACGTGTATGGGAACTTGATATCGCACGCCGTTGCCACGTCTCCCGTTCGAGACACGTCTCCGTACAAGGACTTGTACACCCTTGCCTACACCGGAGACGGAGTCTTTGAGGTGACCGTGTACCTCGCGCCCAACCCCGCTCGAGACGCCGTTGCCGCGCAGCTGGACGCGGCTATGGAAAGTGTGCGCGTGCGCTCCAAACCCTCTGACCCCATAGTCTTGGTTGGCGACTTCAACGTTGACGTGCGCAAGAAGAGTGGCGAGTGGCTGGTCGAGTACATGCAGACCAGGCACTCTATGCATTGTCTCTCTGCCGGCTTCGACATGTGCCCCACTACCATTCACGGGAGTTGCATTGATCTGGTCTTTACGCGAAACTGTGACGCGCGTATGCTTCTCAAAGACCCTTTGACCGTGCACTTTAGCGATCACAAGGCCGTGATTGTGGCCGTCAGGTACAACGATAACACAAACAGGTGCTGGTCTTGGTTGGCGACTTCAACGTTGACGTGCGCAAGAAGAGTGGCGAGTGGCTGGTCGAGTACATGCACACCAGGCACTCTATGCATTGTCTCTCTGCCGGCTTCGACATATGCCCCACTACCATTCACGGGAGTTGCATTGATCTGGTCTTTACGCGAAACTGTGACGCGCGTATGCTTCTCAAAGACCCTTTGACTGTGCACTTTAGCGATCACAAGGCAGTGATTGTGGCCGTCAGGTACAACGATAACACAAACGGGTGCTGATGAATAAATGATTACGTTCACACTCTCGTCATTAATTACGCCATTACTCGAAACACACTCATCGGTGCACACAATGCATTCGCATTTCTGCACGATTCCCTTCTGGGAGGTGCGGTGGAATTTGTTCCGTCGTCCCGTGTCCGGACGCACAACGGCAACAAACCGGCTGTCAGATATTCAGTTGTCTTACGGCTGCCGATGTTGAGAAAGAGAACGGCCGAAGTACGGCCTTAGGGCATCCGTTTTTTCTTCGGGAAGCGGTAATCGTCCGAAGCACGGCAAGCGACCGGCCGCAGAATATGCGTATTCTTGCTGCAGTTGGTGTTCGAAAGGAGACCGGCCGGAGCGCGGCTGTCCTGCATTCGTTGTTTCAACAGTGAACCGCGCGTCCGGCGGTAGATTATTCGTTTTGTTTGGGCAACCATGTTATGAAGGATACCGGCCGACGTACGCCCCAGAATATACGTTTTTCATTCGGTTAGCTGTCCTCGACCGAATTACGGCAAGCGAATGGCCACAGAATATTTGGCAGCCGTTGTTCAAGAGGAGACCGGCCTAGGTAAGGTATCTGGTTATACGTCATTTTTTCGGCAAACGGCATACAGCCGAACAACGGCACGTGCCTGGGCGCCAAGAATTCATGCACAGACGTGTTTGGAAGGAGACCGACCGGTTTTTTCCCTGGGGGGAGAACAAGCCGTTAGGGAGCAGAACGACCTGGAAGCGTTTTTCATACGCTCCGTGTTTCTACGTTTTAAATGAACGAACATCGTTTGTCAAACAGTAATGAGTGTTCTCGGTGAACGGACAAGGTGCAAGGACTCTCTGGACAATAGCAGGGAACCTTTTAGGCCATCGAAATGTCATTTGTGGCCACAAGAAGACTGTGCCACACCGACGGGTGAGCTAATCCTCGCCAGTCATCGCCGCTACCACGCCTCTGCCGCCGGCTTCGTCGACGCATTAGCTCGAGGCTATCAGCTGGACCCGGCAGATATCCGGTCCGAGATGGAGATGGTTCACCAAAATAACTGGCCTTCAAGGGCGTCGAGCAAGCGGCCACCACGCAGGAGCTAAACCGCCACCATGTCAAGGACTCCCCACCAAAGAAAGGCAAGTGCGAGCAAAAGCTCAAGTTATTCTGATTACAATAAACTGCGACAAGCAATGTTGCACTATGTTGTTGGTGATAAACGTAGAAGAGACTCGCTCGTGAATTGGTAGGATCAACTTCATGCCCAGCACTTTGTTACTTTATGGGATTTTACGACTGCCTATTTAGAAAAAAAAATTATTTTAAATTTGCGATAACAACAGAGCCTTGTCACTGACGAAGCTTAGCTGTTAATTTAGTTCCGATGTTTGAAGGTGAGCTTAGCTACTCTTGGGATATGACTGATTTGGTTAAACATAATCGCCAGCCTCTTAGCAAACATGAATTTTGTCAGGATTTTCTTGCTCAACGCATATTGTTGAGTTCACGCACGATTTGGCTCTTGCAATAGATAATCTTAAAGTGGTTGACTGTATATTCTTGGACTGCAAAAAAGCAAATGATGGCGTTCTATATCACCTTCTGCGCAGTACATTTCATCTTATGAACTGAATGAATCGGTTTTTGCATTGTTTTTACTATTGGCCTTATAGCTTTGTTCAAAAGTACTGTGCGGCTTACCGGACTATAGCGAATGAACGTGATTGTGTATACCTGCAGCTTTATTCGAATTTAATAACATCCTGGTATGCTGATTCAGAAAAGTTTTTGGATGTTTAACAGTGTGTTAACGGCACCTTTACAAGAAAACCTTCATTCCAATTGTATACGTATACCGTAAATTATGCTGCTGTGACAAGGGCCGATGAATATAAATACCTAGGAGTTTATTTAAGGAGTGGTTAGAGGCTAAATAGGCAGGTTCACACCATAAAAGTTATGGCTGCATATGTTTTTGGCTTTCTGAGACGAAATTTCAGTGAACCTCCATCTAACTGAAAACAACAACCGTATTTCACTCATGTGCGCTCAATCTTGGAGTACGCTTGTGTTTTCGTGGATCCCTACACCAAAGAGCTGGTTGATACGCTCGAAAAAATACAGAATATGTCAGTGCGATTCGTATTAGGTAATTGGCACGCTTAACTTAGCATGAGAGAAAGTGAAAGTAAACTGAAATGGCAAGACGTGAAAGATCACAGACGAAACCACAGGTTGAACTTTTTTATCATTTCTATCTATATATATCTATCTATCATTCGAAAACTGGAGTAGAAGGGGAGAAGTATGTCCAAGCGCCATTTTACATATCGCAAAGTGGGACCGCTAGCTTAAAGCAAATTATTAACTTTCCTTTAAAGGTGACGCCTTGCGCGATTGATTTTATTTTACATCAATAATGCAGTGTAATTATCTTCCACGTATAATTGCATTAACTCTTTATATTGACAATTTCCAGCGCGCTTTGTAGAAATATTTTGTTATTTTGTCTCATATTTAGTGCTTAGTGTTATGTATCCCCTTCTGTAATGCATGTAGGCATCAAAAAAATAAATAAACAAATAGACAAATAAATAAAACAATGAATAAATAAATAAATAAATAAATAAAATTGAATAAATAAATAAATAAATAAATAAATAAATAAATAAATAAATAAATAAATAAATAAATAAATAAACTTTCAGAGGCGCAAGTTTGCCTCCGACGGGTTGAGAACCCTACGCATTCAACCTTAACAAACAAAATATTATTTGCCCTATTCGTTCCAGTATGCAAGGTTTCCTGTATGCATGCTACCATTGCTATGTTATTGGTTTGAAACAAATTATGTAAACCTAATTTTATGCCTTGCTTTGCGTGAACACAGAGGGATACAACTGCAGCCACCTGCAGCAGGGAGTCATTCGCCATGCGTCTAGAAGTTTTTGAACGTAGTATGACATTAGAAGAAAATTAAGTTCTTTTGGACTATTAAGTGGTGTGGACGTATACTCATGAAAACAACAAAGGAACAAGGGGCTTTACTGAAACAGTGGAAACGAAATATAAATGGCACAGAAGATACAATCAACAACGCACATCACCAAAGCACTTCAATGTCCGGAGGCTAACAGCACGACGGGACGGACGGCTGGCCGCTTGCTGCCGTGCGGGCTCCTTGAAGGTGGCTGGCGGCGATGGCTTGTCTCTTCTGGCTGGCGGCACTCCCGGCCGGCGACTCCCCCCTGGGCACTCTCTCCCGCTAAGAAGCACCGCTGCGCTTATCTAGCGTGCACATAACGTGCCACGCCCCCCTCCATCGCACAGTCTTTCCGCAGTGCGTTCACAGATGGCAGGAGAGGTTGCGCGCGGTAATTCGAATGCAGCGACGCGACGGCTGAGAGTGGAGAATCTCTACAACTTTAAACAAAAATTTAATTATGTTTGGTATTGTTTTTGTAGACTTAAAGCAATTTGTTTTTGATGGTTTGCTTTTGGAATGGCACTAAGAGTTGGTTTTTACACTAGTAAATGAAGCGTTCAATAGGTGAAGTAGCAATGCCTTAGGACAACATCTTGACTACTGTTCCCCTGAAAGTGGGTGTTTAGTAAATCGGTAATGTGGGAGCTGCTTCGCACAGGATTACACTTTGATACTGTACTACCTGCTCAGATTTCTATGTTTGCTTATGTTTACAACCTTTCTACGGCTGTAAGACAGGCCCGTTGGAAATGGGTGCTGGTGAAAAACCTCTCAAAACTTTGTTTACCCGAGATTGCTCCTGGGATCACCGAATTCGGAAGAAGCAAAGAAGTGACTATAACTTTATTGCTCTAGATATTGCCGACCGGTTAGAGGATATCGCAGGACTCAACACACAGATGAAAAACGTCTACCAATGCATCGCGGAGTTTAAGAGGTTTAAAATCTGTAATATGTAGTACGTAGAGTAAGAAAGTAAAACACTATTTTTATCATAAATAAGCTTTCAAACTAAGGGCATGCCGCACATACGAATACTATATGTTAAGAGAAACGTTACCCTACCCTGCACAATCACAAATGTCGGAACAGAAACATCCACTCATCATTCAAAAACACTATTTCGCAGTTTTAAAACACGTTTTGCATTTGATCTTCTAGGTGGAAATACAATAACGCATAACTAATTCACAGAAAATGTTTGAATAATCCCTGCAACGTTCATCGAATAGCACATAATCATTCTGTGATGGGCAATCCAAGTGCGATTATGATATTTGGCTTTGCACAAAGATATTAATTTTCTTTGTAAGCGCACAATTTATTCAAAGGCAGGAGAACAGAGGTCTGTGAAATAAAAATATGAAAACGATAAAATAACCGCAACAAAACATGTATAAAGTAATGCTCACCAGATCGGTGATTTACAGCGTAGTTTTACTGGTGTTCAATTTTATTGGTGTTTAATAGAGAAAACGTAACCGTACTACGAAGGTCTCTAGCATTCTGTGCATTCACTCACTTATTGCGAAAACTAAAAGAAATGCGAATCAGTTGCTGCCAGCATTGAAATCATTCGCATTGATGTCTGGAAAACACATTGTTCGCGAAAATAAGAAGCGGCGTTTAGCACCCACGATTCATTGGTGATTGCAAACGTTTTTGCACCTTTTTGTCCAATATCGCCGACACAGCATTTGGGCATGCTGGCCCGAATTGATAGTGTTGTGTTAGCGAACATGAATATTTATATTTTGCTCTACAGCATTTATTCAACTTGTCAGTGGGTGACACCTTCTTCCGACTATCAGCAGAACACAAAAAACTGCTCTCTGAGATGAACTACTGCAGTCGTAGGTGAAAATATTGAATGCTCAAACATCACTCAGAAAAAACCCACAAGCTCATGGATCGGTTTTGTAACCAGTTCGTTCTTAACCATGAAAGGTCATCACTGCGGGGTCTCCGACATGTTGGCTTCCTGCCGCCAGTCCAAGGATCACAATTGGCTCACACATTGTACACCTCCCTCAATAATCCCCGTCCGAGCAGCCTGCGTTTTTGGGCTGCGTTTTAGGCTGCATGGTACACAAAATTAGCGAGATCACAAGAACCAAGGGGACAGCACAAACAAACCTATCAACTTATTGATTACAAGTACAATATTTCCATGGGCATCATGAGGGGCAGCAAGATGCCTCAATAAGAAGCTTCACGAACACTGCTACACATGCCAGCAAGCAGCCCCCTCAGGCAATCTGTCGCTGCACTGGATTATTGAGAGTACAGCCAAATGTTTAAAAATTTTTGTTGTGGAAAAATAAGAGATCAACCACACGCGAAACTTCGGAAGTCAATCACTTATTGTCACGAAGCCAAGGATTACACAGTCGCCTTGAAGGAGAAACAAGTTTAATGGGGCGAACTTGTGCTCCCCTAATAGCTCAAAAGAATACAGAGGCGGCGAAGCAGCGGTCAACAAAGTGACTTGGGTCGGCGAGCGTCGCAGAATCGAATGCCGCGGCGTCTGCTGTGCAGGCTTTTATCTTTCGGCACGAGAGTTTCTGGAACCGTCGATTCACATCCAGAACATTGTAGATAACAGAAGATTATTCTGCGCTAGCGGCGTTAGGGCGAAACACTCTGCTTATCTGAATGAGACAGCCCGTGCGGCATAAAAATAAAGAATGGAACACGCGCTTCGCATGGGACACAGATAACAGATCCGGGCGTGGCCCGGCAGTAAAAACAAACAATAAATAAACAAACCAGAATATTGTTCGCGGCATTACCCCTCTCTAAGAGTACATCGACCCGATGCTAAAATAAAACGACAGTCCGAACAAATAGCAACAACAAAACAACAACAAAAACGTTCATCATCTTGCGAAGTACGGTTTGAGGCGAACCACGTGGACGACTTCGGGTCGCGTGCGTCGTCGTGGTGTGCCGGAATCACCACTGAGGATCACTTCGTAGGGTAATTGGCCAACACGTCGTAGAATCTGGTAGGGTCCGAAATACCGCCGCAGAAGCTTTTCACTGAGTCCGCGTCGTCGAATGGGAGTCCAAACCCACACACGATCCCCTGGTTGGTACTCGGCGTCTCGGCGTCGGAGGTTGTAGCGGCCGGCATCCACCAGCTGCTGGTCAGTTATACTAACTCGAGCGAGCTGGCGGGCCTCCTCCGCACGTTGAAGGTATCCTTGGACGTCGACGTTGAGGTCGTCGTCTTCTACATGTGAAAGAATGGCGTCAAGCATCGTAGTCGGCCGTCTTCCGTAGACAAGCTCGAACGATGTCATCTGCATAGTTTCCTGCGTCGCTGTATTGTACGCAAACGTGAAATACGGGAGGACTTCGTCCCAAGTCTTATGTTCAATGTCGACGTACATGGACAGCATATCCGCAATCGTCTTGTTCTGACGTTCCGTTAGTCCGTTCGTTTGGGGGTTCTTCGGTGATCCGTGTTGCTGTAGCGTAACATTCCTTGCATCAGCTCCGCGGTAAAGGCCCTTCCGCGGTCCGTGATTAGGACTTCAGGGGCTTCATGTCGCAGCACAACTTGGTTTATAAACTACTTGGCGACTTCTTGTGCAGTCCCCCTAGGAAGAGCGGCGGTCTCTGCGTAGCGCGTCATGTAGTCTGTCGCTACGACAATCCACTTGTTCTCTGATCGTGACGTAGGGAACGGGCCAGAAGGTCCATTCCAATCTGTTGAAAGGGCCTCGACGGGATGGCGATCGGTTGCAGAAATCCGGCGGGTCTTGTCGACGGTGTTTTTCGTCGCTGGCAGTCACAGCAACTCCGAACGTATTGGGTGACGTCGGATGTAAGGCGGGACCAGAAGTACTTCGCCTTAATTTTTGCAATAGTGCGAGCTGTGCCAAGATGTCGGGAAGACGGGTCGTCGTGGGACGCTTCCAAAATTTCGTCACGAAGGTCTGCGGGGATGACAAGTAGATAATTCATTCCCGTTCCGGGGCTGAAATTCTTCTTTATGAGGACGGAGTTTTTGAGGATGAATGCTGGTAAGTTCCGCTTGAACGCTCTAGACACGGCGACGTTTCGTCCATCGATGTAGCCGATCATCACGCGCAAGTCCGGGTCGGCACGCTGCTGGGCGGCTAGGTCGCTCTCCGTCACGATCCCGAAGAACGCGCTGTCTTCATCAGCGTCTTGTGGTGGTGGGTCGACGGGGGCGCGGGACAGGCAGTCGGCGTCGGAGTGTTTCCTGCCGGATTTATAAACGACTGTAACGTCCAACTCCTGCAGGCGCAAGCTCCACCGCCCAAGACGGCCAGAGGGGTCCTTCAAATTGGCGAGCCAACACAGCGCATGGTGGTCTGTTACAACCTTGAATGGCCTTCCATACACGTATGGGCGAAATTTTGAAATCGCCCATATAATAGCCAGGCACTCTTTCTCAGAGGCAGAATAGTTTTTCTCCTCCTTCGACAGACCACGGCTGGCATAGGCGATTACCTTTTCGCACCCGCTTTGCTTTTGGACTAGGACGGCCCCCAAACCTATATCGCTGGTGTCCGTGTGCATTTCCGTTTCGGCGTTTTCGTCAAAAATAGCGAGCACGGGCGGGTTTCGCAGGCGTTGTTTCAGCTCCCAGAATGCTTTTTCTTGAGCGTTTTCCCAGGCGAAAGGGATGGTATCTTTTGTCAGGCGCGTGAGTGGCTCTGCGATGCGTGCGAAGCTTGCGACGAAGCGCCGGTAGTATGCGCACAGTCCGAGAAATCTTCGCACGCTCTTTTTGTCTTTCGGTCTTGGGAAGTTCGCTATAACTGATGTTTTCGCTGGGTCAGGCAGGACTCCCGCGGCGTTGACGATGTGTCCCAAAAACTTGAGTTCCTCGTAAGCGAAGCGGCACTTTTCGGGCTTCAGCGTTAACCCCGACGAGCGAATAGCCTCGAGTACAGACTCCAACCTTGCAAGGTGTTCATCGAAAGTCCGGGCGAATACCACAACGTCGTCGAGGTATACGAGGCAGGTGTGCCACTTCAGGCCAGCTAGCACAGTGTCCATGACTCTTTGAAACGTTGCTGGCGCCGTGCACAGCCCAAACGGCATCACCTTGAACTCGTACAGACCGTCCGGGGTTATAAATGCAGTCTTCTCTCGGTCTCTCTCGTCCACTTCAATTTGCCAGTACCCGGTCTTCAGATCCATTGATGAGAAGTATTTCGCGTGGTAGAGGTGGTCGAGGGCGTCGTCGATTCGTGGCAGGGGGTACACGTCCTTTTTGGTGATTTTGTTCAGTCTCCGGTAGTCAACGCAGAACCTTAAAGTGCCGTCCTTTTTCTTCACGAGTACGACCGGCGCAGCCCATGGACTTTTCGATGGCTGTATATGTCGTCGCTGAGCATGTCGTCGACTTGAGTCCGGATGGATTCCGCCTCGTGGGAACAGACGCGGTACGGTGAGTGTCGGGTAGGTCGGGCTCCATCTTCGGTTATTATTCGGTGCTTCGCTTGAGGTGTTTGACGTAGTTTCGAGTTCGACGAAAAAGGAAAAGTCCCCGAGGGTTCGCGAGAGGCCATTTACAGGAGCAAGCTTGCGGTTGTGCAATATCTCCACGGAATAACACACAACATTAAAAAGATTGCGGCCTGAGAAGGGGTGACAGTTGTGTGCTCAGCACCAAACAAAGGGTATGCCATGTGCCGCAGCGTAAACCAGCCAATGATAGCGAGCCAGTGCACAACCAACCACCGTACCAAGTACGCAGCATGTGTGCAGGGGGTTGTGTACAAGCTACCGTTATCATGCAAGAAAAGCTACATTGGCCTTACCGGCTGTTGTATCAATGACCGAGTTCGAGAGCACAAGGCCGCAACAAAGAACATCCCGTCAGGACATTTGGCCATGCCCCTCCGAGATTGCCCCAAGTGTGAAGGTCACTTCCATGGTGTCATTACCATGCATAAAAACAACAATATGCTGGCGCGCGAAATGATCGAAGCTATGGAAATTGAAGAGGGCACCGACGATTGTGCCAGTACTGCGTCGGTTGCGCTATCCGATAAAGAAAAACTATTTTTGCGCACTGTTGCTCCTGGACCACGTGGCTAGAGGCTATAAATGTACAAGGCGAGGGTTAATAAAAAAGCAAAGGTATACAAACTCGAAAGTTTGTATTTCGCGCGTTCATTTTTCACACTGCCTTGATAATAGTTCGCGTCGCATCTGACAGATGGCGCCACCAGTCCATGGTGCGCGCGCCGCTCGTGGGACCTTGTTCTCGGTGGTTGTACTCGGTCTTTGCAAGGAGTAGCGTCAACATCCCCCTCGCGAGGGGCACGATCAAATGCAGAGCATTTCCGGGGGCGCACGACGTTAAGTAGTTTGCGTTACGTTAATGTTGTTGCACTTTTGGCAACTGCTGACGAGAGAGCGCTCGTCAGCAGTAATTTAAATGAGTCAAGGATGTAAGGCGTGTCCGTAGACTTCCATTCTGTGTTGGCTTTGTGGCGCAGTGGGTAGAGCGTTGCGTACATTGCGTCCCGCCCGCAGGGTCGAGGGATCGGAACCTGGCGACGGATTGTAATTTTTTTTTATATAGTAGGGACAACGACGGTGCGGACTACGGACGCCAACGCGGGTGACATCGTGAGTTACTGAAATGCTCTGCATTTAAAACACTCGCTGTAGCGACGCAGCAAAGCCAATAGTTTGTTCCGTTGTTCTTGCGGTAGCACCGGATTCACGTCGAAGGAATGCGGAAACTTGAAGGTATCTTCGGGTGCGCGTTCAAAGTCGGCGACTGCGATCACGTCACTTGCGTGTTGCGTTTCTTCGAGGAATGCAATTGCAGCGCCTTTGTTTAAATGCTGGTACTCCTCGGTGAAATCGGTGACCAAAACGTGGGATTTGCGTTCCTCAAACCGCAAAATGCCTCTTGCGACAGACACACCGCGGTCGAGAAGCAACCTTTGGTCACTCTCCACGATAGCGTCGGCATCAGGAGCAGCACCTTCACAGTAGACGGTGATCATCAAGCTTGCGCGGGATGGCAGGGTGACATGATCATCGGCGATCCTTACAGCTGCACGGAGTTCGGGGTTCGGTTCCGGCGTCATAGAGTGATCGGAGGAAAACGTTATCGACTTGGTCTGCAGATCAATTATTGCGGCGTTGTCTGTCAAAAAGTCCATTCCGAGAATTACTTCGCGGGAGCTGTTGGGCAATACGACGAACACTGCAGGGGACGTCGTGCCGTCTATGGTGACGCGCGATGTGCACGTTCCACTTGGCGTCACGACGTGGCCTCCTGCTGTGCGTATGTGCGGATCGTCCCATCTGGTTATAACTTTCTTCAGCATAGACGCAAATGGTCCGCTCATTACGGAGTAGTCGGCTCCCGTGTCTACGAGGGTGACTACATCAAAGCCGTCGATGGACACCTTGACGTCGGATGCCGCCTTCCTCGAGATCCGGGTGCGTTGGGGCGTCGGATCTCGGCTTGTGCGTGTTGACGGTCGGGCACTGTGCGTCGTCGTTGTCGTCGTCTTCTCAGCGGACGTCTCGGTCAGGTCGGGTACGCGTCGCGCCGTATAGCTTTCGTCGTGTTCGGGAGTCTCGTCAGGGTTAGGTCGGGTCGTCGGGATGAGGGCATGTCGTGAATCACTATCTTCGGCGCGTCCTTGCGTCGTTGGATGGTTTCCGGTTTTTCGCCGTAGAGCAACTTCACCTCCAGAAGTTGCTGCTTTTAGTTTCCCCCGCGTGGGCTGGGGGACCTTCCACAGGCGTTGCTACGGCGGTTCGGCGATTGGTATGGGTAGGGCGACGGCGAACGGTTGAAACGCGCTGGGCCACGGCTGGTTTCAGATAGATACTCGTCGATCTCACGGGGTCGTTGGCCATGGAGAGGGCGAGGTGCGTCGACAGAGAAACCACGCAGTCCGAGTCTCTTGTATGGGCAGCGACGGTACATATGGTCGGCCTCTCCGCAGTGGTAGCAGAGAGGACGATTATCGAGAGTTCGCCATACGTCCGTCTTCTTCGGCGTCTGGTTTCGGGCTACCGGGGGTCGGGCGGGTGACAGTGGGCGGCGGTACGGCGGGGCCTCTTGACGGCGTTTGGGAGCAGGGCGGGGCCGACGAACAGCCGCGGAGTATGTCAAAGCTTGTGGCTCTCGGGGTACATCGGATGGCGTAGAAGTTCCCAGCGCCTGTTGAACCTCTTCACAGATGACGTCAGTCAAAGAAGCCACTTGAGGTTGCGGCGTTGTGGGAAAAAGCTTCTGAAACTCCTCCTTGACCACTGCTCGAATGGTCTGGCGCAATGTATCGGTGCTTCCAGTTGCGGCACCGATGGTCTCCGAGAACAGCGGGCTGACAGGGCGGTCGTACTGCCTTGTTCGAATTTCTAGAGTCTTCTCCATCGCGGCAACCTCAGACGCAAATTCAGCCACCGTCTTCGGCGGGTTCCGGACTAGTCAAGCAAAAAGCTCTTGCTTCACTCCTCGAATTACAAACTTAAGCTTCTTTTCCTCGGTCATTTCGGGGTCCGCATGGCGAAAAACTCGCTTCATCTCCTGAACGAAGCTCGCGACACCTTCGTTGGGGTGCTGCGTTCGAGTTTCAACAAAAGCGCAGCCCGCTCTTTTTTCACAACGGTAGTGAAGGTCTTAAGGAACTCCCTTTTGAATTCAGTCCAGTCGGTCAAAGAACTCTTATGGTTCTCGAACCAAGTTCGAGCCGCAACTTCTAAGTAAAAGAAGACATGCCGGAAAGTTTCTTCGTCGTCCCACCTGTTGAAGATGCGGACGCGCTCCAGCTTCTCCAACCATTCTTCGGGGTCTTCAGCGGGGGCTCCCCGGAACGATGGCGGTTCCCGGGGCTGCTGCAGGACGACTGGCGATGTTGTTTCTTGCACCATGGTGTTGGTTGCAGCGTTCCTTCTCTTGGGCCCTTCTGGCATGAGACCGAACTCGGGTACCAATCCTTGCAGTCGGCGGCTTTCTCTGGTTGGGCTGGCTTGGCGGCTTCCAGATTTCGTAGAGAGCATAAAGGGTGGGTACCCAGCACCTCTACCAGATGTCACGAAGCTAAGGATTACGCAGACGTCTTGAAGGAGAAACACGTTTATTGGAGCGAACTTGTGCTCCCCTAACAGCTCAAAAGAATATAGAGGCGGCGAAGCAGCGGTCAACAAAGTGACTTGCGTCAGCGAGCGTCGCAGAATCAAATACCGTGGCGTCTGCTGTGCAGGTTTTTATCTTTCGGCGCGAGAGTTTCTGGAACCGTCGATTCACATCTAGAACATTGTAGATCACAGAAGATTATTCTGGGCTAGCGGCGTTAGGGCGAAACACTCTGCTTATCTGAATTAGATAGCCCGTGCGGCATAAAAATAAAGAATGGAACACCCGCTTCGCATGGGACACCGATAACAGATCCGGGCACGGCCAGGCATTAAATACAAACAATAAATAAACAAACCAGCATATTTTTCGCGGCAATGTGAAGCTAGTACAGCGCATGTGCTCAGTTTTTCTGACGGTGCCTGAAATAGACCTAATGAAACGCAGCTTACAGAGAGTCAACACATGGAAAGAAAAGGCGCCAGGTACGCGGGTTCGATTCACGACCCCGATGGCCGCTTTTATGGTGAAGGCGAAACGCAAGAACGCCTGTTTCTTCGAGATTTAGGCGCAAGTCAAATATCTCCAAGTGGTAAAAATTAATTCGGAGTTCTCCGCTACGCCGCGCCTCATTACCTGCGCAGTTTCGGTGTTTTAAACCATATAATTAATCAAAATCGTCATTCAGAGAATGCAATGCTACTTAAAAATTAAACAAAGGAAAAGTGCCTTTTCCCAGCTTATGATGCTTTGCCACCTCTGACCTGTGAGTCATAGTGAAAAGTTTTCCCATGCTTGCTCTAGCTCCTCCCTATATTTGTACCTTGCAACTCTTCCGACGTCTTTGGTCTCCAAGGGAATAATGTAATTGTAATAAATTAAGTAACAGTAGCGATGACACTGTCCACTTCGTGTGTCTTAATTTTTTTCGCGATGTAACCCAAAGCGCAATCTACAAAACGGAGGTTAAGTTCATTTGATGTGTTGAGGGCGCAATAATCGGCCTAGCAATGTACAAGACGCGACTGCGTGGAGTCTTCCGTTAAAGCTGAAAGACTGTCGTCATAGAGAAGTATTTTAGATGCAAAGCATCTCTTAGTCGACCCTCCGTAGTCCGGGGTCGAGCGTCCGCACCTCTCCTCCTCTCCACAACAGCTGTGATAACGCCGCTCTCTCTCCGCTGCTCCTCTCCACACCACCTGTGCGCTAGCACGCGCTGCTCCTCCTCTCCACACCAACTGTGCGCTACGCGCGCTGCTTCTCCCTTCCACCTCTCTGCTCTGCAAATAAACCCGGTCCGCGGTCCGCTCACTTGCTTCGTCGGTACTGCGCCGTCCGATGACTGGAAATGGACGCCAACGCTTCCGTCAGTGAACTGGCTGGTACACCTTCAACTAGCGCCTGCCAGCACACTGTCAGAACCACGAGAACTTCTGAAGACAACGCTGCACATAGGAGAGCTCGCGACGCCAAACGTAAACCGCAGCGTCGACCTGCGGATTCCTCGCTTCGAAAACGAGAACCCTTATTGAAATTCCAGCGGCAAGAAGCTAATCCACATGGCGTTCGGCAACGTGACAACGCTTCGAAACGCCAGCATCGACCAACGGATTCCGCACTTAGGGAAGAAGAAGCCGCAACACGTCCCCCACTACTCGATAAATAATGAAGACATTTATAACGCTACTACACGTGTCTTTACTCTAACAACCAATTAACACGGTACTACTCCACGGCTTTGTATACTTTCAGGGTTCCCACGTGGGAATACGGTGTAATTTTTTAGCTGCTGCGCTTAGCAGCTGAATTATCGCTTTGGGGGGTTAGCGTTACTTCTTTTTCTGCGCGTGCTTTTAAAAGTGGGGCTGTTGTTGCTTGCCATAATGTGTGCGGTGTGCGGCGTGGTAAAAAAAAACGTTGTCATGGTTACGCCGGCTGTTTACTGGTGCTGGTGCTGATCAGAATCGTCGCTAGCGCCATGTAGGGTATTAAGAACTATAATTTCGCAAGCCAATCAGCCCATACACATGCCACCCAAGGTAAACGGCGTTATCGCCCACACCGGTTGCTTTCACTTCACTTATCGCTTCACTTGGTTACTTCACTTTATCGCTGTGCCAAACGACGTTATCGCCCACACCGTTGTGTTCGCCACGGCTTGGCACAGCGAAAAAGGGAAGTACAGTATAGTATTCTATACGACCGCAGGTATACCTGCCACTGCTAGCAACAAGAGATCGTCTGTGAAGGCGAGGGGCGCGCACACTGAACCATTCCGGCCGGCAGCGGCCGGCAGGGGCAAGCCGTCTCTACCAAACTGGTTTAGCGAGACCAGCGGCAGCCGCGCGCTGCCCGCAACGCGCGAAGTACCGCCCGTAAACTCTGTAAAATTGCGTGCACCCGCAAAACGGAAACCTCGTTTTGCGGACTGCGTATGCGCACTAGGGCGCGAGCAAGGAATGACGCGCGCAAAACGCTAGCACCCGCTATACTAAAACCCTTTAATGACTACTACTACCATAGTGAAAAGCGACTATGCAACATGTAAATAAACATTTTCAAACCAAATGCAATGCGTCGTGGTGCTTACATCGAAACGGAGTGCCTACAGAGAAAGAAATCACCCAGCTTCGTTTCGGTGTAAGCCGTGGCGCAACTTAGTGCAAACTTCGCCTTTTTACGTGAAGCCTTTATTGCTCGCTGATGGCGTTGGAGCCTGTGTAAAAGCCCTGTAGGAAAGGCACCTTTACACAGTGGATTTCAGAAAACGATGATGATGTTAAGCGAAGGCACATCAAGCGCCCCAAGAAAAACCTTTCCCTTGGTGAGGATTGAACCTGGGTTTCCCGCGATATGAAGCCAACGTTTATCCAACTACTACGCCATATTAACACTGTTGAATATTAAACAGTTTCGATTTTAAACTGTGGCTTTGACTCAGGTTGCACGAGAGAAAGCTTCGTGCTTTATTTCTCGTAATACAGGCTTTTTGTCAGTTGGATTCAGTTGGTAGAAGTTAATGATAATTTTGGAGCGTGCCTTGTGGCCAGTGTGAAGCTTATCTCTTAAAGGAGTACTGACACGAAATTTCAAAGCTGAGATAACTATGTAAAACGCTTCCTTTTTATTAGGAGATATCTCCCAGCAAGTTTCAACAGAAACCGTTCAGCGAAACATATTTAAAATCCATTTTAATCTTCGCCCGCACGAGAAAGCCCAGAGCGGGCCGACGTGACATCATCTGCTACGTGCCCCAAACTGCCGACGTCGGGGCTCCCGTGACGAAGCCGACGCGCTGGCTGTGGTTGGCGCGCGCTGCTCGGGCGTGTGTACACGTCATGGTTTTGGGACTGACGTCATGCTGCCCGGGTCTGTGGGGACGGCGAAGACCTCGGCCGGTCTGGGCGCGCGCGTGCGCTCGCTCGCGCGCGCTTCCAGAGAGGCAGCGATACGGCAAGAATGGTGACGCCATGTGATACATGCTGTCATGGCGGCCGTTCGGCGTTTTTTTGTCGAAACCTAAACTGACACGAATAAACGACGCCGTAAATGAATGTTTACGCTGCGCTCGACCGTCTAATCTGTCATTCTATGATTAGTGGGGTGGTAGGCACGCATAGCAGCCAAAAAAACGTAACATAAAAATTTCGTGTCAGTACTCCTTTAAAACACACAATCTTTTTCTCGCTTCACGTAACATGGTGGTGCCGGTGGTAATAGGGCCGCATTGAAGGTATCCGAAAAATGGAACGATTCATGTAGTTTACAATAAAGGCGAAGTTCAAACTCCCCTGCTGTAAAAAAACAAAGACAGTTGGAATGTGAATCAGCGGTGGTTGTGAGTGAGCGTGCGTGGGTAATGGAAGTGGAGAGTGCGTGTGAGTGGAGGAAGCGAGTGGTGATTGCGAGTGAGAGTAAGTAGCCATTGCAAGTGGTGAGTGCGAGTGAAAGGGAGTGTAAGCGGCGAATGCGAGTTGTGCGCGTGAGCGCTTATGACTGCGAGTGATGACGTGAGTGGTGAACGTGAGTGCGAGTGCGTGTGAGTGGTGGGGATGAGTAGTGAGCGTGCGCGTGAGTGCGTGCAAGTTGTAACGACGAGTGGTGAGCGTTGGGGCGAGTGAGTGCGAGTGGTGAGGATGAGCGCCGAGCGGGAGTAAGTGCCAGTGGTGAGGGTGGAGGTGCGAGCGTGCGTGCGAGTGAGTGCGAATTGTGACGAAGAATGGTGAGCGTGAACGGGAGTGAATGCGAGTAGTTAGGCCCGAGTGGCCAGCGTGAGTGCGAGTGAGTGCGATTGGTGGGGTGGAGTGGTGAGTGTGAGCGCGAGTAAGTGCGATTGGTGGGGACGAGATCAGAGCGTGAGCGGGAGTGAGTGCGAATTGTGAGGGTGGAGGTGTGCGTGTGAGCGTGAGTGAGTGCAAGTTGTGAGAGCGCAGTGGGGAGCGGGAACGTGAGTGGGCGCGAATAATGGGGACGAGTTTCCAGCGTTAGCGTGTGTGAGTGTGAGTAGTAAGGGTGGAGTGGCGAGTGCGAGTCCGAGAGAGTGCGTTAGGATAACTATTTTTTGGTGAGAGTGAGTGACTGGTATCCCATTTTGCAGCTTTCAAATAGTTAACAGCCTTAAAAAAGCAAATATGGTATTACGTAAAGTAAATAAGCTAAGTACTTTTTTACCATAAATAGGCTTTTAAAAATGGGTAAGTGATAGTTAAAGGCGCAGATACGAATACTATATTATGTTAAGAAAAAAGTTAACGTGCCCTGCCCAACCACAAATGTTGTCGGAACAGAAACATCCGATCATAATTCCAAACAATATTTTGCAGGCTTCGATCACGTTTTAGATTTGAGATTTCAGGTGTAAATACCATTAAACCCTAACGAATTCAAAGAAAATATTGGAATAACCTCTGCAACGTTCATCGAATTGAAGATATACATTCTGTGACGGGTACCCCACGTGCGAAGATATTGGTCTTTGCACACAGATATTAATTTTCTTTGTACGAACACAATTTATTCAGAGGCAGGCCAATTGAAATCTGTTGAATAAAAATATCAAAAAGAAATAAATAACCGCAAAAAAAAACATGTATAGATTAATGCTCGCCAGATGGTGATTTACAGCGAAGCTTTATTGGTGTTCAGTTTTTTTGGTGTTTATTACACAAAATGTAACCGTAGTAGGAAGGTCTACAGCACTTAGCGCATTCACTGCATTATTGCGAAAATGAAACGAAATGCAAATCATATGCTGCCGGCTTTGAAATTATTCCTCGTTGATGTCCAGAAGACGTACTGATTGTGAAAATAGGAAGCGGCGTTTTACGCCCACGACTCACTTCTCAATGCGAAAACTTTGTGCAGCTTTTTTCAGAAATATTACCGAAATAGAATTTGGGCGTGCTGGCCCAAATTGATAGGGTTGTGTTAGCTAACATAAATATTTACATTTTGCTCTACAGCATTATTTTTCAGGGGCGACATCCCTTTCAGACCATCAAGTGAATCCAAAAACTGCACTCTCAGAAGAACTACTGCAGGCGTAGGTGAAAATATTGAATGTGGAAAACATTACTCGGCGAAATACACAAGCTATATGAACTCATTTTCTAACCAGTTCGGTCTTAACCCTGAACAGTTACCACTGCCTAGTCTCTGACACGTTGTCTCCCTGTCCACTGTTGAAGGATCACAATTGGCTCATGCATTGTAGACCTGCCTCAATAAACCCGTCCAAGCGGCCTGCATCTGTTCAGTTAGGAGCACTCCGAACCCGCGGTGCCAACAACGCCTAGTTGATGCAAGGGTAGTCTATTACAAGAGCAGTGGAGGTCACGGGAATAAATGCTTTTGTCACCAGCGGTTGGACCACGATCCCCGCCACGTGATACAGCTTTCTTTGTCCAAATGCATTTGAACTAACTATATAATTTGTATAGAAACCACTCCGCCCGTCAATACTTCATTTTCGGTGATGTAAATAAATGAAGTTATTACACAGCGTAGGAAACGCGCTTTTAGTATATTTATTCGGCTTTTCGTGAGGCGAGAGCTGTTTTGTCTCATTCGCATTATTACAAACTCTACGCGCTATTAAAAATAAAACAAATGTGACTCCCTCCTATTTACTTTCAAACGAACACAGTGCTGCAGTCCAATGAAAGCCAGAAGCTTTAAAAGACACCTGTTTCACATTAAGTGGAGCAAAAATTTCCCGTCTACTAACGTTTCCCACGAAGCATGTGTTATTATACCAATTGAGCAGACATCGGTAGGGTGACTGCCGATCTCAATAGAGGAGCGTACAATACCCTGTGATCCTTACTTGATTTACTTTTTTGATTAGCAGCCGCGTCTTAAGCCTTTCCCAGCTCCTTCTAAGGTTATGTTGGACTTCAAACACGAAGTTCGACTTCAAACACCAAACAACAAGTTTAACGTTTAGTACACCAAGCAGTTTTCCTTCCATTTTGGACATCCTCAAACCCCTTCCAATGAGGTGATACCTGCTTAGAAATACCAAGAAAATTTAAAATAAACGTGTGAACACTTCTCATAGGTCCTCGCGTGGATATCTGTAAATGCCCATGTCAGATTTTAAATAAAGAGTTTATCATACAAACCTTTGTTCAATTCATCAAGAGAGGAGTGAGGCACGGTGGACAGAGCGGGATGGGTGATAGCAGTTAGCGTGTAACGGCGCCAGCCTCTTATGACGAGCCACTGATCCGCCTGCCCTTCCGTTAGTCTTCAGATCGAGTGGAACTGTTTTAATCTTTTAGGGGCGAAGCTCCTCTTGCTCGGGGCAAGTCCCTCGTCGTGCCGTCGCCATGTCCGCTGTTTCTCGAGGCAACCGCTAGAGGCGCAGCTGTGCAATAGTTCATAGGGCACCCGCAACCCAATGCGGCGCGTCACGAGCTACTCATTATGAACACCTTGGAAGCAAAGGCAGCGGCGCGGAGAACTCGCGACGCGGCTGCAATGTAGGCCCACCGCCAAGACCCTGCGGTGAGAGTTCGCGAGGCCGAAGGAAGACGCCAGCGTCGGAAGTAATCACAAGCTAGCAGCAGCATCGATCCGGAGGCGGTGGCAGCGGCGACAGCTCGCTCAGCCGAAGCAAAGCGGGCTTGTCGACAAGCGGATCCCGAAGTGAGAGCCCGCGAAGCAGAGTCGGCACGCAAGCGGCGGCAAGAGAATCTCGAATCAGAGCGGTGCGGGATAATTGCATCGATATGTAAATAATAAACACCGTGTATATAAGTGTATATACAAAGATCCCTATAACAACGTGTCGAGTGTTTATATGATGTGTGGGTGAATGTTTCACGGTTTTACCTGTAAGCATTTGAGCTTCGCCCCAATAATCATCATTCACTTCGTGGCGTTTGCGGGATTTTTTTAAAAGATCCGAAGCACATAAACTGACGGCCAACCATGCAGCGCAAAAAGGAAAGTAGGACGGTAAACGCCCAATCCTTTTTTTGACTCTGTATTGTATTCTCACGTGATGTAGGGTAGTGTAACTGCCATTGAGACCACTGGTCTTGGTTCAGCCGGTCCGAAGCTAGGCGAACATGCCGGGGTTGCTCAGCGGCTAAGTCGTTACGCTGCCGAGCACGATGTCGCGGGTTCGATTCCTGGCCGCAGCGGCCGCTTTTCTGGTGGAGGCGAAAAGCAAAAACGCCCGTGTGTACTAGATTTGGGCGCACGTTAAAGATCCCCAGTGGCTCAAAATTAATTCGTAGGCCTCCACTACGGCGCGCTTCATCGCCTGCGATGCATCAGCGCGTTAAACACTGCAATCAATCAGAAGCTAGGCGACAGCCGGCCGAGAAGTGTGAGCTGAGCTTCTGGTAGTACAGCGCTCGATTTTTAGTGGCGTATGTTTAGCGCAAGTGACCTTCGGCCGTCTGCGGTCACTGTGTTACACAAGTTTTATTAGCATTTAATGGCTGGTGGGAACTGCGTACACGGAAGAATATCAAGACAGATGACACTGTTATGCTGCGTACGACAAATCCCAGACATAACGCCTGGCTCATCGACAGGCCTACTCCAGAAGCGGCTAATGTAGCACAATTACTCGCCTTTTACGTTCTATGCCGGGGTGTTCCAGCTAAGAATGCAATTTTTTGTATACATGACTGACGTCGCTTATGCCGAGGACTATCCAGGTGATATATGGAGGAAACGACGTGTGCAGCGTGCATCTGCGGATGCGCATCCACTCTAATACGACCACTTCGTGTCGATTCACATTTCTTCACCGCTGCCGCTAGAGAGATTGATTGAGTTTGAACAAGCGCAGTTGGGCGTCGGGGACCATGGAGCGAACGTAGACCGGCCGTTGCTTTGCGCGTGTCGTTGGTGCTTATCTCTCGTGCCATGCCATAATTCTCTCAACCCGCTAAGAACGCATGGCCCGTACTATACTTGAGATTTGGGTGCCGCGTGTTGTGGCTGGTCGCTGACGGCGTTCCATTTATCTTTGAAGTTTCCGCGCATTATTGACAATGAATAGTAGGCGGGAGCATGGCTGGGCGCACTTACAGTTGTTGATATTGTTGAATAGAGAAAGTATGGACTGATGGAGATAATTATCACGCAGACATTTCTACAGCATCGCATTCCTCACACACAGAACAGACAAAAGAATAATAAAGTTGTATGAACGCGTAAAAAATTAGCTATAACAAAATTAAAAAAAAACAATATCCAAAACAATGAAAGTAAATTTAAATGTGTGGAAGAATGTTGCTGAAAAGTTGCATAAATATTCTGGATGCAAATGCTACTCACAATTTTTCCAAGTATTTTAGGTCAGCATCTAAATGTAATTGCAGACTAAAATATAGAAATATATATGTATAGACGTATGCATAACTATATTCATATACACACACACATGCATACATTGACCATGCAGCATAGCCCAACCCAAGAAACCGATGTCGCTCATGATTAGTCATAGTCTCCGTAAATTATTGATAGTGATTCTGGCTAGGCACTGAGGGTAAGCGGTTTACTGTTTGGGTTAAAATTAAGACCGGCTGCTCCCATGCAGTTAAATTATACAAACTGGTGTCATTGCGGAACCACAAGTGGTTATTCCGTCGTAATTTTACTAAATCGGACGAACCGCTTCCGTTCACTCGTTAGCCAGAGTAACTATCAATATTTAACAGTGACTCTCTGTAATCAGTGAGCACGGGCGGTTGGGAGGGTTGGGTGAAATAAACTATAACTTGTCCAATGGCTGATATGACGAAAGTTTACTAAGGCCGCTGCCGCAACGTACACTGTAGAAACGGAAGAAAAATGGGCAGCGAACTGCTATTAGACTTTTCGGCTTATAGAGTACTTGCAGTGTTTGGAGAATGGGTTTGCCAAATGAGGATCTTTGCCGAATGTTTTGCCGAATGAAGGAGATGGATGTGGTGCAAGTGGCCGTGGCCCCAGAAAGAGAAACTGACGCAATTGTCATCAATGCGGTGAAGGTTGAGGTGATATCTAGAAACAGACTACCTAACCCAAGTATTTATGCGAAAAAAAAAATGCAGGAGATTGGCGTAAAGATCGCAGATGAAAATAAGAAACCCGCAGCATTTCAATCCGTCGGCATGCTAATAGGATCGGAGTATTACTCGGCATTATTTACGGGGACATCAACACGAGTTGGAGACATGCTTAATGCCGTGGAAACAAAGCAACGCTGGGTTACGTAAGGACCAGTCTAACGGGGCAGAGTGACGCTAACCCAAGCGCAGGCGGTGACGGTACTCCTTGTGGAAGCCACCGTGAATGCACTTCACGAAGAATTGCAAAAGTTTTCGGGCCTCGAATCCATCGGCATTGAAAGCAAGGCGAGTGACTTAAGGAACAATGACCGCATAGTTAAAGGTTTCGAGAATGAAATAGTCAG
>NW_027526233.1:22549488-22614670 GCF_048455015.1 Haemaphysalis longicornis
CCTCTTATTCCATTGACCTCTGTAATGATTGACCTCTTATTCATGCTGGGCTTTCGTTTCGCCGAACATAAGACATCATCCATGACGTTGACAACGCCTGGCAGGCCACATAGAATTTCGGACATTCGTTTCTGAAAATATTCAGGAGCGGACGTTATTCCGAATGGAAGTCTGGTAAAACAGTACCTCCCGGAAGGAGTCAAGAACGTAGTTAGCTCTTCGGAGTCCTTCCTTAGACGAACTTGGTGTAACCCCGAGAAGGCATCAAGCTTGGAGAACCACTTAGCACCTGCCAGAGATCCTAGAGCTTGGTCTACCGTAGGCCACGTAAAGCGCTCACAAACAACGCACTTATTTAGCTTGGTGAGGTCTACGCACACTCTTAGCTCTCCCGACTGCTTCGTGACCAGCATGATTCCGGCGCGCCACTCAGTGGGGCAGTCTACTTTTCTAATTATCCCCATGCGCACTAGTCTCTCGATCTCTTGCTTTAGCTTGCCCATGAGGGGAATCGGCACTCTCCGCGGGACTGTTATGACATAGGGGATAGCCCCAGGTTGTAGCCGGATAGTGTACACTCCTGGAATTGTCCCTACGCTACAATCGGCATGCGGAAAAAGTACCTCGTATCGCTCCTGATCTGCTGTCAGTGAGTCGGCGAATTTCACAACGCCTAAGGCTTCCAAGGCTGGCAGCCCCAAAAGAACGTCACGTAGTGGGCTTACAACATAGCACGTTTGACGGACAGTTTCCGCTTTCTAGGAAATTTCAGCCACAAACTTGCCTAGTACATTCAGCTTATGGCCGCCCGCACCCAGCAACACTTTATCCGCCTTATCAAGGTGTGTGGGCAACCCTGGAAAAGTGGACGGTAAAACAGACACTTCTGCACCTGAATCCACCTTAGCAACAATTGGCACTGAATTTATCGTAACTTGCACATAGCACGCTTTCCCGTCCGCGTCAATTGCCCCAACAAAAGTTTTTCCGGTGTCGGGTTGGACCGCGCAGACGAGTACCTTTCTTTGCGAGGACACCCAATGTCCTTTGTTGCCACAGTTGTGGCACTTGGAAGATTTTGCCGGGCACGCAGATCTCGGGTGGGCGTTGCCGTCACAGTAGAAGCACCGTACCTGGTTTTGGTGCGGTCGTTTCTGGTGCATCACGGCGTCCACACTGGGGCCCTGTTCCTGAAGTTCCGGTGGGCTACCGGAGTGAATACCTTCCGGCCGGAGACACTGCTGCTGCTGTCGCACGGTTTCCTAGAGACGAGCCTTGGCCAGCGCCGATGCCAATGTCAGCTGCGGGTCCATCTGTAGGGCCTCGGACAGTTGCGCGTCGTGAAGACCGACGACGAACTTGTCCCGGATGAGCCTTTTCTTCATATCTCCGAAATCGCAACGGTCCGAAAGTGCCGTCGCGAACTGGTCCACCGATTCTTGAGGCTGTTGCTGGCGTCTGTGAAAACAGGCGCTTTCGTAAACAATGTTGCGCTCTTTGATGAAGTGACTGTCGAACTTTTGCTTTACTACGTCGTAACTTCTTGCTTCTTCTTCAGTCAGCCCAAACGTAGAGAAGACTTCGCGTGCTTGGCACCCCATTGTATAAAGTAGGGTGCGCACCTGGGCTTCTCCGGAGTGTTCGTTGAGGGCTGTGGCGAAGCGGTAGTCATCGAAGTGGTCGATCCACGCCGGCCACTCTGACGTTTTGTCAAAGTCCTGCGGTGGCGGCTGCTGAAGGGACGGAATCACCGTCGCAGGTTTGTTTTCCATTTCTTGGGAACGCTGCTGTATCCGGCCTCAGAGAGATAGTTGACTACCGCCCACTTCTGACACCATGTCGAGACACAGCCCGCATGCGCGAAGCGCCGGCGCAAGCCAGAAGGAAATCGTACAGCCGCGCTGAAAGTTTCGAACGAAAAAGCCCCCCGGTTATTCCCATGGCTGATGGAACAGATGGAAGATCTGTCCCCAGACGGGGAAGCCAAAGTGAACAGAAGAAGCAAACGACGTGAACCTGAGAGAAGTGAACCAATTCTTTCTTCCTATCTCCCCCACCATGCAGAGTGAATGCGCTAATTTTTGTTGTTTTTTTATGGTTTATGTCTATATTTACAATTTTCTTTTTTAACTAAACAGTCGCCATTGATAAGGCGTAGTGAATCCCCCTCGCCCTGAGAGTACCGGCCACTTCGTTAAGATAGCAAAAAGAAAACGATACTACCAGCCTTCTTTTGAATCGTTTGGGAAACTCCTGGCAAGACAATGAAGAGCTTGCTTACTTCGTCAGTGTCCTTAGGTGTGCGCAAGAATATTATCCTACAGAAGAATGCGAAGGCAGCTGCTTATGCAGCAAAAAAGATTCACCTGCTCTTCATGTACAGTTCTCATGTTTTTGAAGCCCTGTGGCAAATGTTCTATGCCTGTTCCACGAAAACTCCATCGTACCACCTTTGAAAGTCAATTTCAATATTGTTTTCCCAAGAACGCCACTTCAGATTGAGTGCTCCCATTTAATACTAGCCAAATCGAAATTTATGCTTCTTATATTGGGAAAATGCGCCGCATAAATCTGCATTACTTGTGGCACTAATTCATCCCCTAGTTGACATTTAAAACATGTCATATAATAGCTGTAACAGCGTTCATTTTAGGCCCGGTAACAAACTTTCGCTCGTTTCTCAAATTCTGTTTGACTGGATTTGACACATTTTGAAAAATAAACTCCTCATTTGTGCTAACTGGAATTCGCAGAATGTTTTTTTTTTTTTGTTCTGGCAGACAAATTAAAACCTTGATCGAGCGAGAAATGGTATTTTTGGGGCATTTATTCTTTCGTGTCAATATCCATTATTACACACCGCTACAGTCCACATACAAACAGTAATCCCTGTCCTGCAAGAGTGAAGGGAACTTTTTTTACATTGTGTGAATTCTTAACAGTGTACAGATGTGCTTGCAAATATTCGCTAATACGAAGCCCGCTAAGCCATAGTTGGAGCGTCATAGGCGATGCAAGTTTACTAAATGTGTTTTACGTTTTCACTCCCCATATTTTCATGGTTATTCAACGGTCTCTTTCGATTTCTCTTTTTCTTCGTGCCTGGGTATCCCATTAAAAAGTTTCAGGGCCAAGCATTTGCAGACTTTGTACCTTTTAAACAAATTTCTATCCGCTATTTCTGAATCGTTGCATAAATTTACATTTCAGATGCAACGCATCTCTTTACCTCGCCGTGTCCAGCGTCGTTGTCGCTGGCGTAGTCCGCATCGCTTCCACATCCTCCTCGCAGCGGCAGCTGCGCGCTAGGCCGCTCTCACCGCAGCGCCATCTGTGCGTCGGCGCGGTCAGCGCGCAGCTTGCGCTCGGCTCCGCTCGCTCCCGCTGCCATGCCAGCTGTGCGTTAGCGCACAGCTTGCGCTCGGTTAAAAATTTACACCTTCTTCCCGCGAGGGGAACCATGGGGTAGATGCGACGCATCGGGGGTGAACATGCTGCGTAAATAGGATATACAACAACAGCAATTCACACGCTGTCATCGCTAACATAACGGAAACGCAACGGCAAACCCCGATGCGTTGCATCTACCCCATGGCTCCCCTAGCGGGAAGATGGTGTACATTTTTTTGGAGGGTTCAGCAGAATGGCAAACGAGGAGGCATTTATTAGAACAGAAAGGCCTTCTGTATAATAGCTTTTTTAACCGATACGCATAGTCCCCCCGTCAAGTGGGGGTGAAAACCCAATGCTCCATTCATCTTGTTTAAATCACAAGACTGGCGAAGCTCGGTCGAGGCTATACGCGGCCTCGTAATGACTGCAGCGTGAGGGAAGTGAAATTCAAAATGAAGAACAGTACAGAAACTGGGAGGAGCCGGGGACAACTAGACACGCAAGCGCTTAGAACAACGATAAAGCGAAGGCTGTAACGCAGAAAATGATGACAGGTTAAGAAGTTTCTCGAAGGCTTAATTATGTTTTGAACAGCGTGCGTAGTATCATGGCGACAACATGCTAACAGCGCATGCATTGTGGCGCTAATTTTCTAAGGCCTCGCTGTTCCAATAAAATTGGAGCTTCGACAGTTCTCGTTCACGCGCATAAAAAAATGCCTGAACCTATGTAAAGCACTGCTTTGAAATTCGCTATTTGCAAGGCGGAAACGATACTAGCAGTTTGGGGCTGGATAAATACACGGGGTATGTCCCCTGCTACTGCGCCTATTCAGTTACTATAGTAAACCAACAAATGAGAATTGATGGTGTGGTGCGTGCAATGTTAGCGCAGTTTCGGTTTGTGCTACTAACGTTTCTTAAAAAAAGTGAATTTACTTCACACCTTTTCCTCTCCCCTCCCTCCACCCTTCTCTTCCCTCGTTCCTCCCAAAACGATGCCCTGCTCTCACTTCCATAACCTTGTTCGCAGCTATGCCTTCTTTTGCAGGTTTCCCTAGGATTTACGCAGCTTGCACGGACGACGCTGGAGAGCTGACTTTCGCGAAGTAATAGCACCGCTATCTTGTTGATGTGAATGCCGAGGAGGCGCTTTAAATTACATTGTTGTACTTACTTTAAATGTGGCGGACGTTTTTTGTGACTCCCCGTTGCGGAATGCGCTGCTTGCAACATTCCGAAAACGATTGCGTGACATCTTTTCCCGCCTTCGCTTGAGCGCAAATAAAAATTCTAGGAGATGCGCCGTGAAAAGTTCTCGTTGCAGGAGCATCCGCCTTTCCCGCCTGCGCGTAGAACGCAGAAACCTGTGTGACATTTTTATGGCGTGTCGGGGGCAAACACTAGTGGCACCGAAACGTTAGTGCGCAAACGACGAGTGCAACGAAAGCGAACAGTTAGGGCTCTTGTAGTTTGACCAGCGAAAACATGTTGCAATAGGGTGAGCCGTTATAAATATCTGATCGTCCCTCCTCAAAATTACCGTCACCGTTTCGAATGCTGTGCCAGATATACAAAAAAAATAATAACGTGCAGTGCGCGCGACGAAAAAGGCTTAAAAACCGTGACCAAAAAAGAAGCAAGAATATCCAGGTGGTACTTGGTTTGTTGCTTTCGTTTATTTTTCGGTCACAGTGATTTGGCTTTTCAGTTGTCGCGGTTGGACCGAATAGCGCCCTGCCACAGCGGAACGCCAATTAAAGGGGGCTTTGCAAGAGGTCATTAATCAGAGCTTGTTTCTTAAATGTTGTAGCTTTGCGTTTAGTGCCGTGACCTGCATTCCTTGCCCTTGTGAATTAGTCAGTGCGTTTCAATGGCTTCGCATCAAGGTTTAAACTAAACACTTTGTGGTTGTTGATTTTCATAAAATACTGTATAATGCAGACAACTTTCGTAACAAAGGACGGTAGTTTTTTGTTCCCTTGAGCCCGATTCTTTTATGATGAACAATTTGATAATACCCCTTCACATATTCCACAAAATAATTAAAATTGGTGAGCAAAGACAGGCAGTAGTGCCAAACTTCCAGTCAGAATGTTAAAAATGACGGGGTCTTCCTTCTATGGAAAATACATCGATGCTTCCGAAACGTCACATCACCGTTAGCGCTCTTTGTATATATAATATACACCTGCACCTCGCATCGCGTACGGCACTGTTTTTTTTTGTTTTAGACTGTATCTCTGCGGGCAGCGCTCCGTCACTCCCTGAGACCCCTGTGAATGAGAGAAAGGGCAGCCCCAAGCCCTGCTGGTCTTCAGCCGGCCCTTGATGTGCCCTCTGAGGCTTTCGCATCGCATGTACATATATCTCCTCGTTCCTTTTCCGGCTACCACAGTCCGACAAGCGGTTAATTATGCGACGCAGTTCGCGATTACTCGGGCGTTGCCAACCGGTGTACCACGTAGGTTGCCGAGGCTCTCGTCCAGAATCAAATGTTGAACCGTGGTGCTCTTTGGACACTTCTCCCGGACTGAGGACGCTACTTTTTCTGAGAAGCCCTCGGCGAGATTCTTCGCTCCCGCCCCACCAAGAACAAGCTTGCAACCGCATACCGTCCCTTTTTAATGTACGCAAGGAACGGCCGAAGAGAAGTTTACTGACATTGCGTATACCGATGTAACCTTGGCATGAGAACCATTACGTAAACACGTGGCTAGATTTTCTCCCTGTAGTATTCTGCAGGGGGGAAACCTTACTGCCGGCCTGCACGTGGCCTCCCGGCCGGCGGACTGGGCTGTGTCGGTCGGGTTCGGCTGTCCTGCTTTGGTCCGTCGCAATGGCAGGAGTCAGTGGTGTGCCAGGCCCACTGTATTGGGTATTCCACGTCCATGGGAGCTTGAGCAACTCCCAGGCACTCTGAGGGCAAGTGCCTTCCAAGAACACCGATGCGTGATGCGGACGAAGGCCCGGACAGCCCGGGTGGCTACCGAGGTTGGTGCTTGGAATGGTAATTCGAACAAATTTGCGGTCGCAAATTTCTGTGGATCAACTATGATTCTCTCTGGCCGGGGGCGGTAACGCGCCCCTGTAATCCAGTGTGGTGGAGGCCGGGGGGTCAATGTTGCGAAGTGCAACTGCACCAAGCGGTACAGTTTGTGTTATAGTGGCGCACGGTTGCTGAAGCAATGTGAGCGCTACTATAAGGCCGGTGGAGTGGCGAGCCCCTGTAGCCGCAGCTAGGAAGGGGCCTATAAACACGAACCGATCTGCTCGCCGAGGGAGCTGACGAGCCCTTGTAACCCAAGTCATAGGGGTACATGTGGTAGAGTTCGTTTTATCGTGCCATGCTGAAGCATGGGTACACACAATGAGGCTGGGGGTGTAGCGAACTTCTGTAACCAGAGCATGGAAGGGGCCTTTAATGCGAACTGGTCTGCTGGCCCAGGGAACTTGATGAGCCGTTGTAACCTTCAGTCTTGGGGGCGAGAGTGCAGAGCCACTGGGAGTTCCTCAGAGGATCCCTTGCATCCCGAAAGATGGTATTTGTGGAGCAACTATGACTCTCTTGGCTAGGGGAAGTAGCGAGCCCGTGTAATCCAGTGTGGGAGGAGGCCAAAGGCTGGGGGTGGTAACGCACCCCTGTAATCCAGCGTGAGAGGAAGCCAGCGGGTCAATGTTGCGACGTAACCACTGCGCTCACGCGGTACAGTTCGCACGTGGTGTTGGCGTACCATTGCTGAAGCAATGGGTAGACCACTACCGACCCGGGGGCGTGCCCACCCCTGTAACCATAGCTTGGGGCTCGTTCTGTTGAACTTGCGAACTGGCCTGCAGGCCGGCGGTTGTGACGAACCCTTGTAACCTAATGTCATAGGTGCCAGAGCGTGGAAGTATGGTAATTCCACGGGACCTCCTCGAGGAATCGGGGATGCCGCACAATCCCTGCCCAGGGAGCGTGAAAAACGGCCGCCACTGCGGAGGTTCTTGGCCAACTGGAATCAGGTCCTACGCGGAGGTCAGGCGGTCTGGTGTCAATCCGGCACTTGGCAATGCGATTGAAGCAGGTAAGCGTGTCGAGATCGATCAACTATGACTTTCTTTGGCCGGGGGAAGTAACGCACCCCTGTAATCCAGCGTGGGAGGAGGCCGACGAGTCAAGTTGCGAAAGTAGCAAGTGCCGCAAGCGTACAGTCGTTTTTATTGGGAATACCGATTAAATTCTGGAAACCATTACGGGCCGGTGGACTGGCGACCTTTGTAACCGCAAGCTTTGGCGGGGCCAGCGACCTGATCGCAGAAAGCTGGGGGGAGTGACAGACCCCTGTAACCGAACGTCACCGGGGGCTAGATGTTGTACAGTCCGTATGTGGCCGGGGGGTGGGGGGGGTCGCGCCCCCCTGTAACCTTGCTGCGAGGAGCCTATAGACTGATCTTCTCTAGCTGAGGTTACGGTGACATCGTCACCCAAAAATGCCGATGGGGCGCAGTTTCACGAACTACTTGGTGTCCCGCACGGGGAAAATGAGGAAAGGGGGGTGAGTACACCGACCGGGGAAACTCTCCTGGCTTATTAACGGCTAGTAGGCCCGGACCGATCTCCTCTGCCGAGCCGCGCACCCCAGCGGCAATGCCCCAAGACTCTTGTTCCATTGAGCGAAAGAGTAGGCACAGAGGAGGACATAAGTAAAGGGCTTTCATAAACGACCCCCGTGGGAGCCTTGCGAATGTGGATTTCCGTTAACGTTCACATACAAACTTCCGGTGTCCGGAGACCGTGAAAAGCAGGTGTTGCAAGTACCCGTGTATAGTGGAAAGCTTCACTGGTGATTCGTGAGTACCTGGTGCGGGACAGTTGATCGAGGACGTTAGTACGCATCGGCCGTAGAGCTGGGGGTCGCGGGGGGACCCGACCGTCGCCACTAAATAGGGTACTTCCTGTCTCCGACAGTTGGGGCCCAGTTATTGGACCCTATGTGTGAGCGGTAACCCGTGGCAGGGACCGCAAATTTGGCAACTGGCACTGTCTGATGCCCTCGCTGAGCAATCAGTCTAGGAAAAGAGTCAGACAAAAGGATTGGAGCAAAATTGCTCCCCCCATTCCCACCCTTCTTCCCATAACCCATCGCGATGTCCAAGTTCCCGTTCCCAGAAACCCACCCTAACCGGCTTTTTCCTAGGGGGGACGGGCGGGTCCCCCCGGGCTTGTCCCCCTGGCGGTGGGTCGCAACAAAGCTTTTCCCGTTAATTTCTCCCCACCGTCGGGTGGACAAAATTCTCTTTGCCGGTTGGCCCTTTTTTTGTACTGTTGCAATTGGGTATAACCGGTTATACTACGGTGGTGCCGGGGAGCTATTGAAAGCTCCATTTACTCGATGCAATATTCTGCTCTGAAGTGAGCCGAACTTGCTGCTAGACAACTTGCTGCTACGGCTCAGATCGCCGACCATATACTCCAGCGAGGGTGTCGCTCGTTCTGATCATGCAGGCAAGCTTATCCGCGCCCGCACCACCGCTTCGCCAAGGTATGCTTTAAATGAGCGCGCACCACATTCCAAACACAAAAAACATTGAATTCAACGAACAAACTATGAAGGCCAAATTCACAAAGTCACGGCGGGATAACCTCGGGGTAAAAATTAGCAGTGGCTTAGCCCGGCTATGCGAGGATATAGCACTGTTGTACACGTTCCTCCAAAATAGGAACTAAAGCTCGTTCCTCGTTCCCTCCAATTTTGAAACGAGTTCCCGTTACAAGTTCCTTTATTGCGAAAGGAACGCGTTCCAATTACACTTCAAAAATTGAAACGTGTCGTTACAAAAATGTTGCAATTAGGTTTTTAAATTAAAATATAGTGTCGGATAATCCTGGGTCGAAATTAACTGAGACATTTAAAACTCACATCGAACTACGTATATTATACAAATATTAACACCACCGGCAGCAGATTATCTGGAGATAAACATAATTAAAAGAAACGCACCTAGGCGATTTTTTTTCAGGGAGCACCGGACAAACTCCAGACGGCTCGAGGACATTTCGGTGCAAGATATTTCGGTGCGGAAATTTCCGTGTACGGACATTTTGGTGTACGGACATTTCGGCTACCAAATTTTCCGGTGCTTGCCTGTTTGCGACAGCCGTTATATTTTTATTTACGCTTAACTTGGGTTATGGACAACAATCTGGAGCAGTGAATTTATTTTTTTGATTGATGCCATGTTCGATCTTTGCCAGGTATTCTTAGAAATTCTACATTTATATATTTTTGTTTAATACCTTTTCCTGGGGACACCTGTTATGCAGCCGATTGAATTCTTTAGCACACATTTTTTTTTAATTTATGGCAGGTTGTTAATTTATATTGGCTCTTTTTTAGCTAAGAAAATTACCCATGTTTACGATGGTGTACCACCCCTTTTGTATTTTTTTTAAATTACACACCCTCAAATTACATAAATTACATGCACACTCTAATTCCCCATGCACACTCTAAATGATGAGTTAATTCCCCTTGGGAATTAACTCATCAGGTCGCGCATATCATGGAGACCCCAGGTATATATCGCTTCCTGTCATTATAAGGAGCAAACCCGCCGCGGTGGCTCAGTGGCTAAGGCGTTGCGCTGCTGAGCACGAGGTCGCGAATTCGATTCCCGGCCGCGGCGGCCGCTTTTCTGATGGAGGCGAAAAGCAAAAATGCCTGTGTGTACGAGATTTTGCTGCACGTTAAAGATCCCCAGGTGGTCAAAATTAATCCGGAGCCCTCCACTACGGCGCACCTCATCGCGTGCATTGCGTCGGCACGTTAAACCCTACAATCAATCAAATCAATAATTATAAGGAGCAAAACAAAATGAATAGGCTAGTGGGACGAGGGCGGCAACACTCGTCTTATAGTTTTCGAAGTCCAGTAGACGCAATGGTGAAGCACCAGTGACACCCCTGTCTCTCTACTTAGGGGGATGATTGCCGGCAGGGCTCAGCTATCCCCTCCCCTAAGTAACGCCACCGGAAGTGCGATCGTTGGTTTGTTAGTTTTAAGTAGAACTGACACTGAATGCAACAAAGGCGAGATTGATTGAGAGAATAATTAAAACGAAATGCACACGCGCCTAATCGACCTCCTTTCTCTGTTGTCTTTTCGCGGAAGTTTTGCTGGGGCGGGCGGAAAGCAGCAGCGTCTTGCACCGTTGGGTGAAGGGAAAGGAAAGCGCTTTGGTAACACTTAGTATTAGGGTCATTCACATGAATGTTATTCACATGAATAACACTTAGTATTAGGGTCATTCACATGAATGTTAAAATAACAAAAAATGGTTGAACGGGTCCAAACTAGCAACGTTAATGTTTACCATCTACTACAGAAATTGGGTTTCACGTGGCAATGCTCCGCAAGGGGTTAGCGTTCGTTTGCACGTACGGCGTAGCAAGCACAAGTCTCGAAAGAAAAATCATATCAAGTCACGAAATTACAATATTAAAGCTGAAATGTTCAAAGAATGCCTGGGACATCCCCTCACTCAAAATGTCTGGGACAAGACGTCGTGCACCAAAATGTCCGTGCACAGAAATGTCCACACCGAAACGTCCGGGACCGAAATGTCCGACACCGAAATGTCCGGATCCCGTTTAGCAGTCCGTCCTTTTCGTTGGCTAAGTTGTTACCTGGTTGACCGGGACCGGTCTGCTTCTGAGCGCGCGGAAGGGCGGGTAGGAAGGGTGCGGATGCACGGATATGACCAAGGGAGGCCCGCGGAACTAATCCCCCTACCCCGACGAATACCCAAGTGCCCAGCCGGGTCCCGGTCAGCCCAGTAACAATGCATACGACAGAACGGACGGACTACTAAAACTCTGTATTCTTTCCCCGCCAGGGAACAATTCTATCGGCCAGACGCGCATTCTGGCCTCCCCAGACAAACGATGAAAGGTGAAACGCAATCTCGCGGCTACGCTATTCACCAGTTGAACACTGCGTGAGCAACCAGCATGAAAGCAAGCACAAGCTTCGGCCTGCTGCGTGGTTATTCTTCTGCCTTTGACGTTCGAGGAAGCACGTACGGCTGAAGGGCGGGCAAACTGACCATCTTATAGGAAGAGAAACGCAGTAGCCCTTTGTGGATTCTTGTACTCGAGCCTTGGCATCAAAACCAGCCAAATCCCAGCGATGTAAAAGCAGGAACGCCGTTCCTGCCGTTTCTTCAAAAACGTAAAGAGTTACCATTAAAGTTCCACCGACCCTTAATGGAACGGTGGCGTTCCTCTGTTCCTCCAAAAAGGAACTAGTTCCAGGAACGCCGTTCCTTGTAACGCCGTTCCGTACAACACTCGGATATACGTAGAATGAGATAAAGCTTAGCTGGTCTTTCTTAGCTTTCCTGGTTGTCCAAGATAGCTTGATTATCATGATTACATCTGCCTCAATGAGACACACACGGTATGCGCATTAGGTGAAACATGTATATCTATTAAGAGACTGGGTGCAACGTCACCAATCGCCCCAGAGCTAAATTGGTACCCCGGGCACTCGCTTGTGTGGCTGCGATGCACGGGCCATCGGTTCCACACCCGGCTACCACTCGCATGATCACCAAGTGGACCAGGCTGCCACGTGCGGAACAGAGGTCGGCGAAGACGCTGGGCGCGTGGGGTGTGTGAGACACGCCAGGCAGTGAGCAACGTTCAGTGCGCCGTGTGATGTCACTGCTTGTCGTGCTTGCGCAGCAGAGCTCAACCACGTGAAACTGCTCAGCCTCGGCCAATGTAGCTCACACTACAAAAACATGGACGAAGACAAGACGCAGACCGGATAAAGGAGACGTGCCCTCATCTTGTATCCTTCTTGTATTCATCCTCGTCTTCAGCGAAGTATTTCCTTCTTCGTCTGTCACAAACTAGCCGCCAAGCAAGTCCTACCAATTCCTAATAGCTATTTGGTGCAGAAAGTTCTACGCTCATTTAACCAAACAAAACTATTGTGGGTACCATACTGGATACGTTGCAAAACCATTACTTCAAAACGTTGCGATGAAAAGGAGGGCGAACACCCTTATGAAAATTTCTATGTCCAGTCAAAAGACAGTCTACGTCCCGAAGGAAACAGACTGCGTGCGTCCTGTGTGTTTTCTGTGTGTTGGAATTTCGCCACCGACATTCTGCGTGCTCCAAGTGTCTCCTGTGTTTCCGTCCTCCATGCGTTCAGTCTATCTCCCAAAGGCAACACAGACACCATACGGCCTTTGTGTGTCCCCTGTATGTCTCGAAGGCAACAGACCGCATTCGTCCCTTGTGTGTCCGCTGAATTGAAATTTCGCCAGCGACTTTCTGAGTCCTCCAAGAATCCTTTATGTTTCCGTCCTCTACGTATCACACAAGCTTCCACCTTTTGAGTGCCCTTTGCATGCTGTCAAATAACAGCGCCCAACAGCCAGCTCCACAGTTACTGTGTCAGGATGCAGTTGTTTCTGTAAGAGCAAGCTGACGAAAATCACATGAATCACATATGACTCTGGCAAACCTGACTATTTTATTCAGGTTGGATCCATACGTGCTGCTGCCGCCTGCCACACAAGGTGTCTCCTCATCTTTACCCCTCACAGGACGGGATAGCCACTGCCACACTTAAGCCTGAAATGACAAATGCATTGATCGCATATGAAGGGGTTTAAACAAACACGTCTCAAACATTTGCTGGTTATGCTTATAAATATAAGGGAGTGTTCCCCTGGAAAACTGAACCAAGTATCCCGAAAGAGAAGGTACAACTTCTAGGTTGCAAAATTAGCCACAAAATTTAGACCACATAAATTAACTAATGAGCTTACGAATATCAAATATGACATACTGTTACATAGGCAACACAACCCAGAACTAAGCACTGTTTAGATTCATGGCCTCCTCATGACGGGCATTTATACAGCTTCGCAAGAACATTTGAGAGATGAGATTATTGCAGCAGCACCGTGGGAACAAAGCAATATGGGGGGGGGGGGCAGGAAAGGCAACATAAAATTGCGTGAACATGCCAAGACAGGCATTGATATGTCGTCATCACCAGTAGTTGGTTGTGTCTACGCGTTCTTTTGAACCTAGAAAGCAGCAGTTTTATTGTGCATTTCGTTTACGAGACAGCACTTGCATTGTCTAGTTTGTTTGTCTGTGCTTGCTGACAGAAAGCAAAATGTACATCACCATGAACTGACCAACGTCTAGGTTGGCGCCCCACTTTTTATATTTCCTTGTGTCGATGGATAGCAGACACAGGAACACAAATAAAAAACAACCCTAGAAAACCGTGGTGGAAGCACACTTGCACCCATAATTGCACGCGTGCCACGTGGTCACTCATCCCAACAGATGTACAGCGCACGGAGTGACCCCCAAGCAGCGAAAGCTGGGCTGGTCGCTCTGTACTTTGTGAAAATACAAGCTACTAGAAAGATTCGACAGATAGCACAAACAGTGCAGGTGCGACAACTTTGCACCATGGCACGAATTATTCAACGCATAACTGGAAACGCACCAGTATGTCAGCGACATTGTGGAGGAGAAATTCGAAGACAAACCAGGACATCAGTGACAGTGAAAGGGTTAAAGCAGCCGAATACAGCAAATTTATTTTAAGGTTTAAGCTTATCAGCAATTAGGAAAGCTACCGCAGTAAGTTGAGCTGACTACTCTGTGACATACACTCAAATACTAAAAACACACAAGCGTTTTTGCATGTTTGCACACAGAAAAATCATACTGTTCGGAAATAATGCAGGTTTTTCCTACTATAAACATCATAATATTGCCCTCAACCACGCCATTTAATTTGTTTACAAAATGTTTTGTTACAAGCACCTGGCCACAACCTGCAGTATTATCCTTTTTTAAGGGAACCGCCTTTTTCCCCTTTTGCCTTTGTATGCTGCACCAGCAGTCTTGTTTGATATGAAAAGGGTGTTGCTTTGCGATCCCTATCCTAGCTTTTTCTGTTTTTTATTGAAAATTTTCTCTATATAAATGAATGAGTGCAAAAGAAACCCTGCGGCATTCAATTCGCCAACGCTCATCCATGCACGTCCTATTGCCCACTCCTTCGAGGTTTGTGTTTTTTTATGTTCGCTGCGGAGCACAAGTTTGCTCCAATAATCTATATTTTTACAAAAACCCTGCATTATCCGTGGCTACATAACAATATTTCAAACAAAGTCTGATACACAAACCAGAATCCCCCACAGCTCTTTCTTTAATTGCTAAGTACCCTTCTACAATTAGGACCATCATTATATTTGCTAGAGTAAATAGCTGTTCGGGGGGGGGGGGGGGCGGAGGGGAGCCCGGAGGGGGCTACGATGGCCAGTGAGACTCATTACACTACAAGAAACAAAGTGGCAAAAAGGCACTCAATACACCCTTTTCACTGCTAGGCACAAGTTTCATCCAGGGCATTGAAGTGAATCACCTAAATTCTAATTGTTTCACTCATGTAATGTAATTCATCATATGACTTTTGAGTTGAAGTTTAAAGATCTAGTTCATCTGTAATAGGCGGTAGAAGAAAAATCCCCACACACTGTCTGTGGCCACCACGCAACTACCACAATGAACAAGGGTGACGAAGTCGTTATTAATTCATGGAGCAAGGATGCAGCCCTTATGCGACAAAAAAAAATAAGAAAGGTACCAGGAAGTTTCTCACCCTCATCGGTTCCTTATTTTTTGTCCCATCTCTGCAATGTTCTGATGTCTTAATATCACTAAGGTACCACAAGGATGCCACAATCGTTTTCTATGTTTTCATGTTCTCTCTTCCTTCAAAATCGATATTTTCATGCATTTCACAGCCGTAATGAAGTCCACTTACAGGTCGTGCAAGATAGATAGAAACAGGAGGCAGCCAATTCTTCTGGTAGCTCACAACGTACATCCTCCATGTCAAACACCTGGCCCTGTAAAAAATGGAAGTTCAAGTAGTAAACAAGCCGTAAATATGCGGTATAATGCCGTGAAATATTCGCTCTGACAGGACATGACAGAATTTCTTTTTTGCAGGTGCAAAAAAGGCACCTTCAGTTCTTTCAAGCTAAAAAATGAGTACAGTGCTCACTGATTGAAACGCGACACTGCGAGCGCGTGGCCGCCAATACATGCAGCGCCGTCCATGGACGCCCGTGGAAGCTAGGTGTTGCATTGTGGTAAACTGCGAGGATGAGAGCGTGCTGACCGTAAGCTTACTGCTTCCGGTTGCCAATGCGCGGGACTGTGGTTCCCCGCAGCGACAACAGGGCGCTGCGAGCCTGGAGCGCTTGTAGCCAGGAGCGAGCCTCCAACCGTTGGGCCTGGAGAAGCCCGACGGTTGTAGCGCGGCTGTGCGCGCAGCCGATTTCGCGACATAGTAAGCGCACGCTCTTGTTACGCGTGCCCTTCCGATGTGGCACACTAGTGTTCATGTAATGCACAGTCACGATCATCAGAATAAAAGAAACTTCTGTACGCAGGAACACCAAACTTTATTCCAGAATGTAAACTAAAACAGGAAATACGCCTTTGCAGGCACGTTTGCGTGTGGTGCGGTGCATTAGTACTTCTTCGGCTCTCCCGTTTTTTTTTTCACTTTATATTATGGAATAAAGTTGGCTACTCCTTCGTGCAAATGCTCGTTTTATTCAGATAAGCGTGACTGTGCCTTACATGCAAATTATCTGTATCGCATCGGAACGGCACACGTAACAACAGCGCACAAGCACGCTCCTGCGCTCCAGGCTCGCAGCGCACCGCTGTCGCTGCGGGGAACCACTGCCCCGCTTATTGGCAACCGGAAGCAGCAAGCTTATGGTCAAAACACTCTCATCCTCGTGGTATACCACAATGCAACACCTAGCTTCCACGGAGGTCCACTGGCGCCGCTCCATGTAGCGCAGGCCGCGCGCTCTCAATGTTGCGTTTCAATCCGTGAGCACTGTACATGCATGACAATCCTTAAAAGGCTTTCAGCCATACTTTAAAGGAACAGAAGCAACCTTACACTTAAATAAAGTTAACCTAAGCCTATTAAATATCCCTAGGTAGTAGAAATCTGTGGCCCCAGATTTCCACTGTGCAATTATATTCTCTGGTCCAGAGGGTGCGAAACGTGTTTACGGCTCTTAAAGGAGCCATGAAGAGAAAACACAAATCTGGTTCATTCAAAGGATTGCGTTGCTATAATCATGCTTACACCATTTTTAACGTAAACTCCACTCGAATAAGCTACAAATTAGGAACAAAGGAAACGGTCATGCGACCTACTAGCTCATTTCCCGCAACAGAACCTATGTCATACCAGCCAGCTCTGCAGTTGGCGGAGGGCGGCAACAGCAAACGCGAATTAGGCAGAGCCTATAAGCTTGCCGAACGAACTATTTGCGCTTAAATTTAGGGCACATTCTTTTTACAGTAGTAAGAATGGTGGGACCAACAGTAAAGGTTAGGAAAGCACACGAAAGCATAGAAGTACCGAAGCGTACTGCTGTTGCGCGCAGTATGCTTGGTTTAGCTGCACAGTACTGCGGGGCTTTGGGGTTGTCTTGGACAACACTGGCCGATTGACACAAGCAACGGTGTCTTACATGACCATATTTGTGGAGCGAGCACTATGTTTCACGAAACGATTATTTTCTCGCTGAACAAAAACAAGCCAGGTTTAAATACGATAAAAAGTAACCAAAAGCAGAAAGCGGCTTGCCACGGTATAGTGGCACCATCTAGGTTCACTAACGGTAAAGAAGGCTTCCCAATCGGCTGCAGAGCGGTCGGTTACTGTGATGTCATTGCAGACCCTGAAAATGCACGATTTACGGGAAAACCAAAATTTTAACTTCAATTAATCAATTTCTCAGTGAATAAAGCATCGCTTGCATTTGGACAAGTTTCGGGGGTACCATAGCACATGAAATCTTTCGAATAACACAAACTTGTATTTTGTCTTCATGGCGCCATTAAAATTCTCTCTGAGGCACATGGTGAACGTCTCAGCGTGCCAATACCACCAAGTGGTAGGCAAGTTAAAATGCTGACGAAACGAAAAAACGGGATGCCGAAGGAGCACGGTGGCAAGCCCACGCCCTGTTTATTCTTTTTCGCACCGTGATTGTATCCCCATCACATGCATATTTGTAAGAGTCAACAGATTCAACCCATGCTCAACATGTTGCGGTCAACACAATTTATGCAAGCCAGCTACAAATAACGTCACACCACACATGAATTGCTGTCTGATCATGACGATGCTGGATGAGCTTAGGAAGGTGGAAAAATTTCTTGCATTTCAACAGTGAAAGCTTCCCTGTGACTGCACCAGCAATGCAGGCTGGAACAGTATGTTTTCAAGCTCCGACGTCTAAACAATTATCTGGTCAAATGTTCACTGCCTAAAGACCTTGTGCATGTGGTACTACTTATAAAGTTGCTAGCAATGCTTAAATGTTGAAAATTCAACGTATATGCAACTCTTACGTATTATACCTACAAATGTAATGCAGCCTCCTTGCATTTCTTTACCCGTAAACGAAAACTACCCGTTAAAACAATGCTAAGCTGCCTACGTCCTGTAAAAAATTTACTGTGGGTCAACTGCCTCCTAAAAAGTTACAGCCGTTCCACTCTACGTGAAAACATTCGGAAATGCAGAGCACTGATTCGCCATAATGGGCCGTAGCGCCGTTATCCGCTCACAGCTACCACCCGAGGCATTTCAAATTTCCCGCCTTCGCAGTGCTGGTGCGCCCCCTGCCTGAAACTGCGCCAGCAGTAGTTCTGTTCTTTTTGTGCTTGTTTTCCCTCCCGCATCGCCTCCCCACGTTCACGAATGGCTGCGGCTTCTCGCTGGCGAAGTTCGGCGTCGGCGGCTCGCTTGCGGCGCTTGCGCTCAGCATTCGCATCACGCCGTCGCGCCGCCTTCTCTTTCAGCGTAGACATTGTCGATGAAGTCGATGGTGAAATGTGAAACGCGCCGTGAACCCCCTGCCGCGGTTATGACGCAACGTGGAGCGGCTACGACGCAACACAATCCACTTTAATCCAATGCAGATCCAAACCAATCCAAACCAAGCCAAGCCAATCCAATCGAATCCAATCCAATGCCAGACCGACGGGGAGCGATGCGGACTACGACTACGGACGTCAACGCGGGTGACATCGTGAGTTCCTGATATGCTCTGCATTTAAAAAAAATCGGGGAGTGGGCGCTTTGTTGTACAACCATTAACGCGGTTTTCTTTTTTTTTTCATGCAACAAGCATTAGCGGTCGAATCCACCCAAGCCAAGCGGCGCCCGCTGGGCAGTCAGCATGATAACATTTTCGTTGCCGGCAAGGATAAGGAGGTCGATCACTTACACAGCATACTGGCCGCCGCTCCTTGAAGCCCATTCATCTCACCGTGCCGACGCAGCCGATAATTTTCAATAAAAGAAGCGCGGCGAGCCGAACACCAAGGAAAATACTCAACACTTTTAACAAAACGGCGCTGCGGCAACGCGTAAGAACATTTTAACATGCACCACGATAAACAATCCCTTACGGCAGAACACGCAGCATTTTTCACACGTCGCGTCGACAGACTGGAACTTGCAGTAGAGACTCTTGATTCACGTAGGCACGCACCACTTGTCAGGTGTTTTGTCAAATGGCGACCTCGATCTGCGTTTGCTACAGCAGCGCAGTACGGCGACGACACAGGCGCTTTGCCAGCACTCACGATGTTTCAGGTGGCGCAAGAGCACTAACACGTAATATTACGGCCGGAGGAGCACGTAGTAATTCACGTAACACCAGCAAATCGAAAACAAACCACCAAAACCACGCACAACGAACCAGCCATGTCTTTGCGCAACTATAACAATGACTGCATATATACTAGCCTAGACTAGACTTATTACTACAGGTGGCCAGGCGGGTAAAGCTGGCTCAAAATTGTGTCTAAACATGGAGGAAAAAAAAGCTTAGGAGAGGCCCCCAGCTATCCCCGCGCATTGGCAAAAGTGTGGAGGAAGTCACGTGTTTTCGGCGGCCATTGGAAGTCGCGATAGCAACGGCGTCCTAGCAACAGCCCGCCCGCCGTTCGCCAGTCATGGAGGAAAGGCAGCGCCTGCCTTGTCGTCCGATTGCGAAGATTGCTGCTTCGCTTTGCTGCGCTGTGGTCTGGCGGAACTCGAAAAGGATGCTGCGAGTTGCGACAGCTGCGCCGATGTGAATATGTGATTTAATTTCTACTTGCAAGTGCACCTTGTACCGCGTCAAGCTTTTGCTCGGGTCGCGATCACGACGCGCCTATTGAAGTGCAGATATCGTGAACGCGCCGTCCCGTCGTACGCGCGGACACCCGTCAGGTAGATTTTCGGGAAGTGATACACGGTGTGCAGTACTTAGGCGACTTGCAACCGAACGATTCGCAACTCAATTTTTTGGTTATCACCGCTGCAATATATAGTTTGCTAGGCCGGCAATGCGCGGCAGTGCCTTTGCAACTGTTACAAGGTAGATTCCCAGTTGATATAATTCCATCGTCCTATTACCTTAGTAGGTGTCCGTCTGTTGACTGGAAGAGTGCTGGATCTGGAATCTGGATCTTTTTGTGGTCTCGCTCTGGATTTCGCTTTTCAACGCTTCATGCTACGAGGTTAGTGTATGAACGTTTTCAACTGATATCACCTTGAATTTATTGACACTGAGACAAGTTGAAACTTGGCGAAAAAAAGTTTATTGACGCCACCCACCCTCTCATTTTTTTTACTCAATAAAACGTTTTGCCTCCTCCTCCTCCTTCGCAAAAAATTCTATCGAAGGCACGCGAACAACGGTAAAAACATTCCACAAATTTTAGCGTTAAATCTGCATGAAGTGCTGCTTACCTATATATATAGAAAGGCCGTTTAATTGACTAGTCATCTCTGGGATTGCCAGTGAAACTGCAACGCAAACTTGGGCACTTTCCAGTCCGGTAGCCGCACGGCGTTCGCCCGCTGTTTGCGGCGTTCTCCATCGCTTGGGAACCTATAAACGGCGGCGATTGCAAACAGAGGATGAATGCACACCAATGTACAGCAAAACTTGTCAGCGGAATGATGCACTAACCGGTGGAAAGTGACGCCCAATTCCTTGGGTACCGATCCCGACTTGCGGCCTTGCACCGAGCATTGCGGCAATGTTAGAGCGAGCCGCTTCGCAAACCTGCTGCAATCACACTGAAGACGTGTAACAGTGTAACCGCGCGTTTAGGTTCACGGTCACGCGCTGCAAAACGGCCTTCTACCTGCCTATCAGCTGATTTCCGCCGGCTCGGCGCTGGGAAATGCAGACGACAAGAGAGGTGATACAGGACGGAGTAGGCGGAGAAGGTGCACCGAGAGAGGGAGGCCAAAAGAGTCCGCCAATGGCATGGAGGGCCAATGGTCCGCCATTCGACTTACAGAAATGGCGTTTCCGGCTGCGCTGGGTGTGACGTCAGGGCCTCTCCTAAGCTTTTTTTTTCCTCCATGTGTCTAAACATGGATGCCGCCATGATGCCAGGCTGTAGTTTCCAGATCAGTAGTTGAAGATATGGCTAACAATTTTTCTTGAAAATGAGGCACAAATTTAGGGCCCTGAGCTAAAATTAGGCAACTTTTATGGCAATAACTGAGTTTCTGTACGAGTTTGTATGCGTTTTATTAGTTTTCTTGAAGTATTCATGCTTGACGAACAAAAATAAATGAAGTTATAACCAAAAAGAGGACGTCGGGCTGAGGCGCCAAATTCAGTTTCGGTATATTGTGAGTAGCGTCAGTCGTGTGGGGCTAATTTACAAAGGTTCACTCTGACACGGCTTAGTGTCTGCTGTGTCACTTCGTTGCTTGCGAAGATTGCCGACGATACGCAATAAAGCCGCCGCCGCCTATCTTCAAGGACACCTTCTCTACATGTCCGTGGTGGCTGCTGCCGATTTGAACTCGCCGTCAGCCGGTCATATCATATCGTTTCGTCACCCCAAATCGCTTCACCCGTCTTCCGAGTAGAATCTCGCCTTTATTTCCAAATGCAACACCTTATGGTAAATTTGATTGTTTCGCGGGGAGAAATTACTTTCCTGAAGTACCATCGAGCTTCCATCGCATACGTCGTATCACCTTCACCCTATAAGCTTCACTTTGCAACTTTTGTCAGCGGCAAAGAAATGCTTTCAGTGACTCGTAAGGCTAAATTTTCTTATAATTGCGGGCCATGTTAGTTTGGTTGATAATCTCTGTGTGTAGAGTCCACGTGTGCAATGAGCGACATGTTTATCTAATGAAGGATATTTTAATTTGGTATTTTAGGTAAGCATTACCATTGCGACTTCGTTGCTGTGATTGCGTTTGTTAGTTCAATGACTGATAAATTTGTTTTAATAGAATTGATGCACAGAAATCACATGCGGTATCATTGGCGAAGGCATATACAGTCACGGCGAATATCAAGCATATGAGAGCTATCTGCCCTTGGTACATCAGGCTCGCCGTACTGGAGGGCTCCGGATTTATTGTGACCTCATGGGGATCTGTAACGTGTGCCGAAATTTCGTGCACACGGGCCTTTTTGGTTCTAGCCTAAATCAGAAAAGCGGCCGTCACGCCCGTAATCGAACCCGCGTCCTCGCGCTTTGCAGCGCAACGCCTTAGCCACTGCTCCACCACAGCAGGTATAGGGGCATTTCACAGGTGGTGTAAATTATTTTCAGTGCAGGAACGTATTTGTTTGAAGTTTTCGAAGGGTGGAAGTTCCTGCTCTTGGCCACTGGGTATGCGGAGTGGATAATTTTTCGTTGTCTGGACGGTAGTAACAGGGAAGGCCAGCAGCATACCTAACAAGCAGTTCTGCCTTAGAAGTGGCAAGACGTGTTTCCTGCCTGGCGTAGTAACCCGATTTAAAAGCGTACGGTAGCATCCCGAGGGGCGGAATTATTTATTAGGGTGTCATGACCACGCATGCATAAAAGCTGTACATCAGGTTTGTTAAAAATGTTCGTGATAATGCCAATTCTGTCTTTCTCAGGCAACCTGGTTGGTAATTGGGGCGTGGTGCAAGAGAGTTCATAATAATTGCGAAGGAGTCTTTTCCTGTTGTGATGGCCTGGGCATCGGAGACTTTTCGAAACTTTCATTGACGTGACCGCGGTGAGCGCGGTTATTTCTTCTCCTGCTGCGGTTGCGACGCACGCCACGTTGGCTGGCGCGCGAATGTGGACACGCGTTTCTACTGGCGGTGAGATGTTTGAGTGCCCGAATTGGCTCTCGAGTGCCCGAGTGCCCGAATTGGCCGAACTGCCCGAATTGGCTCTCACGTCGGTTAGGGACTCGCGCCGCTGTCGTCTGCTACACTCCGCTTGTGAGGGGCAGCAGTGCCCAGGCTCGAAATCGCCCGCTTTGATGCTTGAGTGCCTTGAAAAACGTTTTTTTACACTCAGTCATTTTTGCAAGCTTCTGACACATCTGAACAATTTCAAGCTGTATCCCCCGCAGGTTTGCAATACACGAGGAGAAAAAGAACAACTTTCTTCAGAGCATCGATCAGAAGCTCGTCTTCAAACCGTTGTTTCCAGCTTATTCGCGAGGTTCAGCGCACAGATAAGTATTCAAAATGCGTTCGCTTCCCCACAGTATTTTTAGATGCTGTTATGACGACTCAACACTCTCGTGCTACCTACACGCGCATCGCACAGCACGAAATAAAGCGGCTATCTTCTATTTTTTTGTTGTTGTTGACTTGTATCCGATGAAGGTCTTTTTGTGCGTGCCACACGCATTAATGTTTTTGCACCGTCACAATCGTCTTATTAGTAGGTCTGGGGATGTTTGGGAGGCTCACAAAGACCGTGTGGATGTTTTTACACACATTTCCTTATTCAAAAATTGGCTTTCGTTATGTCTGCTTGAAAGAAGGTGCATATCCCCACCGTCCGTAATTTAGTAACATGCAATTACAATGAGTACGTTTGTTCTACGCCACCGAGATCGCGCCCTAGACAGCGTTGACCAGAATACACGAACGTGGCTTTTCTGCTCCGAATGTCTATCGTAACCATCGTTATAATAACGACCTGTCTCTAAACCCAGCAATCATGACTTGAGTACGGTGTTCAAGGCATGATATACTCGCTAACTTACGCAATTATTAGTATACGCGCAACAGATAATATTAACGAGTAGCTCTTTATGGTTTTTCAACCGTTCCAGGCGCAAAAAACGAAATCCTACTATACTCGGAATGGAATTCTATGAATTGAAGAAAGTTACTCTTGCTTACTCCTAGACTGAGGACCCGGCCCACTAACCAGCTCGATTTCACTGTTCAAATGTTTTATCGTCCTGCTCTTCCTCCCCCTGTAATGCACATCCGAATATTGGGAAAATAAAGCTGGAGAATATGTTCCGAAATATCCCTCCATTTCTGAAAAAAACATAGTGTTACTGTATCTTTACCGTAGACATGACTCTTTTTGCTCAATAAACCTCCACACTGGTTAAAAGCCTGGTATATAACCAGCCTATACACACATCAACCACGGGACCCCAGCAAATCGCATTTAACCCACCCGACAACACCGGCTGCCTGGGGCTCGACACCGCCACAAGCACAATGTACAAGTTTCTGCTCTGCTTCCAGGTTAGTTATCTCGATTGTGCCAAAGAATATCGTAGCAGTAACCGTTTCCTTTTCGCGGTGTCTGGCCCCAGTGCTCTGCATTGTATTGCTGTTGTGCGATTTATCTCCGATGCCGGCGCTTGTCTTGTACTGTCAAACCTGATCTTATTTCTATTTGGTGACGTAGAACTCGACCCAGGCCCACCCAAAACTACCCCTGACGCTATCCTAACCGCTATTCAAAAGCTAGAAGCTGGGCAAGCCACCCTACGCACCGAAATAGAGAAGCTCAAGCTAACCCATGAAACACATTCTAACCAGTTGTCCACTCTAACCAATCGACTGCTAGGGCTCGAATCCCACCTAAGCAACCGTAACACAAATTCCGAAATGACCACTGACGACCAGCTAATCCAAGAAATAGCAATGTTAAAAACCGAAAGCACCGAGTTAAGCAACCGCCTCCGAAGAAATAACCTGCTGTTCCTAGGTCTAGACGACACAGATAAAGAGTCGTGGGAGCAATCGGAAGGAAAAGTTGTGGCTTTTTGCCAAACAAACCTAAACTTCCAACTTAACGCATGTAACATTGAAAGGGCTCATCGTATCGGAACCCCCTCTCCCAACAAAAAACGGCCTATCTTCGTCAAGTTTACTAATTTCAGAACAAAAGAGAGCATACTATCATGTGGGCCAAAACTAAAAAATACTGACTACGCGATTAGGGAAGACTTCGCATCGTCCACACGCCTAGCCCGGTCCAAGCTACTAAAATTCATAAAACCTCAAAATTGCGTGTTCAAACTAAGATTAGACAAGCTGCTCGTGGGCAATAAATGCTACATCTACAACCCTGCCACCGATAGCATTAGTGAATGCACAAAGTTTTCGATTAGCTCTGCGGGTCATGACGAACCACCTCTTGGCACTAACAATGGCGTCAAATGACGTAAACCAGATTGTTCCACCAGCTTCCCATCCCAACGGCGACCGTTATCATTCCTGCAGCTTAACGTCATATTCACCAACATCCGAAGCATAATCCCAAAACGCATCGAACTTAACAGTTTCATTGATGACACTGAAGCCGATCTCGTAGTACTAACCGAAACCTGGCTGCACAGCAACATTAGTGACAACGAGGTCCTCCCTTCAAACCAAAACTTTAATCTGTTTCGCCGGGATCGTATCGGTCACAGAGGAGGTGGCGTCCTCAGTGCTGTCAAAAACACACTGTTATCATCGCTCGTATTACAGGACGATAACATTGAATTGTTGTGCATCCTCATACAAAGCCCCGCGATCAAAGCGATTTTCAGCATCTGCTACCGGCCACCTGACAGCCACAGATCCTTTTGTGATTCACTCACACGTGCCCTAACTGACATAAAAACCAAACATCCTGACACTCCCGTTTTATTATTTGGCGATTTCAACTTCCCAGAGATAAGCTGGAGTCTGCTTTCGACGCCGAACAGAACCACTACTAATGAAGCCAACCAATTTATTAATCTTGCTTTAGACTTTAACCTTCACCAAGTTATATCATGCCCAACACGGGGCAACAAAACACTCGATCTGTTACTAACCACCTGCCCTGATGACATTAAAAGTGTAAACGTTTTGCCCGGAATTAGTGACCACAGTCTGCTCGACATCTCCATAGCCCTTCCGTTTGCAAGACGATCCCCTAGCACCAAACTGATTACCGACTACAAGCGCGGTAATTACGACGCCATTAACAATGAACTTATGCGATTTTACTCTTCCTTCTGTAAAACCTACGAAACACGCACTCCTAATGCTAACTGGGAATTGTACAAAAATGAACTAATAAACTTAAAAAATAAATTTATTCATTGCCTACTTATGAAATCTGATTCTAATAACCCATGGTTTAATAACTGCCTAAAACGCCTTCGGAATAGAAAAAAACGCCTCTACCGATCCGCCAAAGCAAAAAATGAACCACTAGCGTGGGACCGTTACCAGTCATGCGCGACTCAATACATGAAAGAAATAGCAGATGCCAAAGATAAATTCCTTTCTATAGACCTACTATCTATACTGAAAACTAATCCGAACAAGTTTTGGCGCTTACTCTCCCCCAAGTCGAAGACTAATTAACTTGAACTCACAAACACGGACGGTGAACCTATAGACAGTGACAAATGTGCTACATTTCTCAACGACTACTTCACATCTGTGTTCACTCCCGTTAACACCGCACCCATCACAGCTCAACCATACACGCCATCCAGTGCACAGCCCGACATTCAATTTAGTCCCAAAGGTATAGCCGAATTAATTAGTGCACTGAAACTAACATCCTCTGCCGGTTGCGACGAGATTAACAGTAAGTTACTAAAAAATACTATCATCGTCTCAAGTGAAATCCTATGTCTAATATTTGATCAATCCGTACGCACAGGCCAGGTTCCAGACGACTGGAAAAAAGCAAAAATAACCCCCGTCTTTAAATCAGGCAATCGCTCTTCGCAAGCTAATTATCGCCCTATTTCTCTTACGTGCATATCGTCCAAGCTTCTCGAACACATAATAGCATCTCATGTCATGAATCATCTGGAAAGCATGAATTTCTTTTTCCCATATCAACATGGATTTCGGAAATTTTACTCGTGCGAAACACAGCTCGCTGAGTTTGCGCATGACATTCTAGTTAACATGGACAACAACCTTCAAACGGGCGCCATTTTCTTAGACTTTGCAAAGGCATTTGATCGCGTCCCCCATAACCAACTACTCTCAAAATTAACTTGCCTCGGTTTACCTACAAACATAATAAATTGGATTCAGGACTTCCTTACAGGACGCATGCAATGCACGTTCGCCAATAACAACCAATCTCCGCTTACAGCTGTTACATCGGGGGTACCACAGGGCGCCAGTCTCTCTCCCCTTTTATTTCTAATTTATATAAATGATCTGCCAACTAACATAAAAAGTAAACTAAGACTTTTTGCCGACGATTGTGTCCTCTACTCTGCAATTAAAAGCCCCGGCGATAACAGCACCCTACAAGATGACCTTAACACTATCGCATTATGGTGCAATAATTGGCTCATGCCCCTTAACCTATCGAAATGCAAACTAATCTCATTCTCTCGTAAACGCTCCATCACCCACCACGCTTACAATATCAATGCTGTTCCCATATGCTCTGTAACATCGTATAAATACTTAGGCGTTCACATGACACCATCATTATCATGGGAATTACACATCGACACAATCTGTTCCGAAGCATCAAGGACACTTGGTTACCTCTGACGAAATCTGAAATCCGCGGCCATAGAAATAAAAAAACTTGCTTATCTAACATTCGTGAGACCAAAACTTGAATACGCGTCATCAATCTGGCATCCATTCCAAGCCTATTTGACCACTAACCTAGAATCCATACAAAATCGTGCAGCTCGCTTTATCACCTCCCAATACTCCTCCGGCACCAGCGTCACAGCTTTAAAACAGTCCATTTCCCTTCCGTCACTGCTATCGCGCCGTCATATCGCACGTTTATGCCTACTTCATGGGGCCTACTATCATCAAAAATCCGGGCATGAATTACTAAAACCATCCCACCGCACGTAAGCGCGCCTAAATCACACCCAGCCAATAGCACACTTATCCGGTCGAACATCGGCATTCACAAGTTCATTCTTTCCCAATGCAATAACCCTTTGGAATTCGCTACACGACAATATAGCATCCTGCACTGACCGCGCATCTTTTCGAAAAAAATTGGACGACCGCTATCACCACTCCGAACATCAATGCTGATTCATAATATAGATCCTTCCTAGTTGGAACCTGCACAATTGCTCTTGCTTGTCTTTCTTTTTATGTGCTTTTTCTTTATTCTTCTTATAACTGAACATTTGTATTTGGTAATTTGGTATTATTTTTCTCTGATCTGCTTTTTTTTTGTTTTGTTGCTGTTGTTGTTGGTTGTGCTGACTGATGCATGTCAGTCACTAATTCTTTTTTTTTGTCTGCCCTATATGTATTTGCCCCCCCTTATGTAATGCCTTCGGGCCCTTAAAGAACAAATAAATGAAATGAAATGAAAAGTAGGTTATTTGGAACTCAACATAAACTTTTTGCAGCCCATAGGGCATGCCGTCATATTTCATGCCATGAAAACGTAAAGTGATGTGATACAATACTGTCGAGCGTTCAGCAAGGCTGCAGAAACTGCTTCCCTTACATATAATTACCGGAAATCATAATGCCTTCTGTCAAAGCCGACAGCCCTGAAGGCCTAGGAGTTGTTTTGGTCTTGTATTTTCGCTGTTGTAGGTTACTAGCAGCTGGCTGTTCCCTTTCTCCGAAAGACTGCTTAATAATACCGAAGCTGACGCCTAGCTCCCACTGTTAGCGCTCCGCAGAGGTCCGGCTTCGAAAGGAATGGGGCGACGCCGGCAATGTTTCTTCAGTAGTAGAGGGACTCTGGCAGTAGTACCGAAAACAACACTTTAACTCACGCCTTGAGCTAGTGTATGCAATTTTAACACTATTATTTTAACAAAACGTTACGCACACGCAAATTCTGGTGCAGACAAGCATCAGACGTGGACCGAGCGCTACGAAACAGCAGAGAGAGAGAGCCTGAGTGAAGCAGACGACAAATGCGTACATACTGGTACCGTGTACTTGACATTACGGATTCCTAATGGTGGAGGGCTGTAGATTTGAAATGTGAATTTAAGCTCCCTGGTGGTTTGAAAATAGACTACATGCTGGTCCTCGAAATCCCCAACGGGCCTTAAGTTGTATAATTCGCATGCAACGTCGTAAACGTCGGGCCCAATTCCTCAACCTCTGGAGACGGGCATTACCCGTTCAACATACTGCCATGAACAAAATGCGACTGAAAAAGCAACTCCGCTATTTCAAATGGTTTATTCCGCCTCCTAAAGGCTTTGTTATTAGGAAGAGAAATGCCGTCTCACTGTAACCACGTATTTTGGTGGTCAAGCGGGGTGTGTAATGGTTGTCATAAATACCGCATTCGATCCTTCCGGGGGAAGTCGTAAATGCGTCCCCAGATCACCCCGGCTCGTCTCATCTGCGACAAGAAGTACGCGTGCGAACGTCCTTCTGTACTTACATTGGCGCGATACGACGCCTGCCATCTCGCGCCTTACGCTCTTCAACAACCGCTTCGCTGTTGATCTCCCGGCTGTTCTGCAACGTAGGTGCGGGTCAGCCATTCGGTTAGAAGCAGGGATTAGAGGCGCCCTGAAGGCCTCTGTGAGGGAGGAAGCCATTTCGCGTTCGCGCACCGCGCCGGAGTGTTTTGTAACACGTAGGGTGTTCATTATTATTCCTCTTACACCTGAGCAAAGGGTGGCCAGGGGAGAAGGGGGACGGCCTCAAATTCATGCAGTGGAAAAGGGTGAGAAGCTTCGAGGTCCACTTACATACAGCGAAAAACGCCAAAACATTCTCAACAATGCCCGGCGGCGGCTGCGCGTCGTTAAACTGGAAAGAAAAACTGTTCATCAGCGGCACGATGCGGCCACGTGTTGCTTGAGAACGCGGCAAGTCGCCGCTTTAACATTCCAGTCTTTGCTGCGGGCGTGGACGCCCTGCGGACGAACACCATATTCGAAAGTCGTCGCTGTGCCTCTTTTTTATGTTTCAAATGGTCGCATTTTCAAGATGACATGTTTGTGACGCAAAAGAAGCCACGTGCTGAAGTCCATGGATATTAAAAGTCTTTCCTCAGAAAACGTGCATGAAGTCTGCACCGCGATTACGGCGGTGCGAACTTCCGCAAGTGGGGGTCACGCGATAGTTAACAGGAGAAGCAACCTCAAGTACCTTGTGATGGTGAATATAGCCGAGTGAGACATTCTCGAATAGGCCTGGAACAGAACAGGGTGTGCCGACCAAGGGCTGTATGCACTGAAAAGATGGCCGTTAATTTAGCGCCATGCGGATTCGGCGTGCAAACGCAGGTATTTCTCCGTTCGGGGATTCTGCGGCCCGCCAAGGAATCGTTTAAAGACACAGCATGTTGCCTTGTGTCACATCACTTGCTCCAGAGCCCAAAATGAGGCGAAAAATGACTGTCACTGTGAGCATCGTTTTCCGCCTCCCGCTGTACTCCTTAACGTAGGAATATATGCGTTTGCGCACCAATACGGTGGAAATTCAAAGTGAAAGCCAGAAAATTCGGTCCAATGGCTTCGCAACCGGTTTGGAAATCAACACACCTGAAAAAGACGCCGTAGTGGTGTTTGTGGACTTTTTTGTTGGCTAGTAGAGCCTAGTTGCAATCACCAAGTAATGGTAGAGTTGCACAAAGGGTTCTAAGAACGGGGCAAGAGCTTAGAGTGGATCGCCGAAGAAGCAGGTATTGAGGGAGTGCGCACGGTCACAGCCGGAAACAAGGTGGAACGGGCTCATTCATCAGTTAAAATTGTATGGAACCAAGTTTGAAAACTTTCGAAATTATTTGTTACATGAAGGTTTTTGCTACATGAAGATTTTAATATTAAGTCACGCGGGAATAAAGCAGAAACTTTGCTGCGGCCACTTTTCTGATAGATACGGAAAGCTGAAACACCGTGTGTACGAGATTTCGCCGCACGTAAAGACCTCCAGGTGGTCAATATTAATCCGGAGCCTTCCACTACGGCCCGCCGTATCGGCTGCGTTGCCTCGGCGCGTTAAACCATACAATTATCAATGAAGCAGAAACGAAGCCAAAGCGCTTAAACATCAGCGAAGGTGACCTCACCTTTATTTCACAGCAAAAGAACTGCGTGAGTTGCGCCTGCTGCTTTCACACGAGATTAGGCACTATACGGGGCTCCAAAATGGCAAGGTCACTTACCCCCGTACCAAAAAAAGGTAACTTCAGTATCACTTTTGCCTTTTGACAGTTTTGGCGCAATAACGCGTATCAAGTACCAAACGTGTGCTGGAAGGGTGCCCTTTTGGGAACCTGATACTCTTTACAGCACTCAGAATTGTTGAGGGGGTGCTAGCTGGGATGCTATTTAAAGCCGCGACATTCCTTACTCTCGCTGGCGGAGAGGGAATTTCAAATATGCGCTTGTCTAGTACACGCACAACTGATCGTTTTCTGGCCGAACACCTCATCGTGGATAAACCGATACGATACCACAGATAGCAGAGAAAACGCACGACTACTCTGCAGGACCGCACCTGAAAACATGAGTCTCGAACCGAAGCCGCATTGACGCGTGAAAACGCGCGGTAGTTTGTAATGGGGGTGGAAACGTAAACCTGAAGTGTAGTTTTCTGGCTATCTGCTATGGTGTCAAGCCAAAAAAGCAAAACGAGAACTGCATGCTACGTTAGACTGGAATGGGGCTATGCTCTCCGTTAATCATCGTCATGTTGAGGGATTTCATGAGATTCCAGACGATTTTGTTGCTGCTGGCCTACCAGTAATGCTAGTTTTTGCTAAATTGTTTCATTTCTCCGGCCAACCTCTTAGTAAAAGTGCAATAAACAATGACTGATCAGCTTAAAACGTTGTAAATTCAGAATTCGTTTCATAAAGTTTCGTAAATCCTGGTTTACCTGTTGGCCTACAAACGGACGTGCACAGGTAAGAGTAGAAGAAGGTAATACCCCGTACAAGCTGCTGTGGTCACGTTTTAGGCACGTCGAGATCATGGAAGAAAAGTTCGGTGGAAGTTCTGCAACAATCTACACGGAGAAATTCCAATGTTCCCAGCAGTATAATTCTTAGCGGTTTCAGAAAGGGAGTGATCTCCTCAGAGTCAGCCACAATACTATCGAAAAAGAGGGCACCGGGCCGAGCCATAGAGCTCACATGGGTGCCTGCCCTTACAAAGGTAGCCGGCAACGTCATCGCTGACTACCACGCTCGAGCAATGACCCTCCGGGCAGGGCAGGACACGGACACCCCAACTCCGGCACTCACATATAAAGAAATTACGAACGAATACAAAGACGAGCGGCGTACCCTCCCCGAGCCACACCGCACCCTGACCAGGGAGCAACAAACAATACTCAGACGCATCCAGGCGGGGTCACTAGCCCACCCCGTCCTGTTGCATACATTTTACCCTGAACACGAGGGGGACGGCTGCCCATTCTGTAAAACAAACAGCGGCACGCTCGCACTCATACTGGCGGAGTGCACTGAACTCAAGGCCCCTATACCCCCCCTACCCCACTCCACGAGCGATGGGAGACCTTGCTGTCCAGCCCCGCCCTGCCGACCCAGCTCGTGCTGACGGCCAGGGGCCAGGAGCTGCTGGCCCAATACGGTTCCCGCGACCTGGGAACCGCTCCGTCTGGCGTCTGAAAACACCTCGAGCTCAAATAAAGTTACTACTACTACTACTACTTAGTGAAGCATTGTCGAAAGAATGGAATTCCACATACAACAAGCTAACGTGTCAATGAAAAAATTATGGGACAAATTTACTGGCAAAATTTAAGGGCATTGCTCACAACACAATTCAAAACCTTACCTCACAGCTTTAAAATCAGTAGAACACTTAGCCGTGTTTTCGAATTTCTTCAGGCATGAAGGTAATGTGCAAAAAACTTGGTTAAAAAGCAGTTGCGGTGGCGGTTACAGGAATCTGCAGAAATTCACGCATGAGTTTTTTTTTATTGACGAGCCTTCGCTATCCCAGCCATCGGTATGATCACGAAGATTTCTTTTTATGCTTAGTTGTCATATTTTGCGGATAAGTGCAGACTATGGTGCTCAATCCTGCTTAGACCATGGGGTGTAGACAAAAGTAGATGCCGGTAAGGGACACGAAGTGACTCCTCGAACATGAGTGCGTCCAGATGCAAGCAACGAGCTTCAGCGACAGATGCTGAAAAATTAACAGCGAAAATGTAACCAGGCCTTGCTCGCCTGCTTCCACTAATGAAAATTAGAATTTTACCTGCACTTTAGTCGAACAAAACTTGCGATATTACCACGCCGCTTTCCGCTCGCGACTTGACACGGAAGTTTCTCAGCTCGACGCCCCACTCCCCCGGGGATAAGACAGCTCCTGCTTTCACTAAGCACCCCATCCAGTTCGACCGCACAGCCTTTGTTGGGACGCGCGGCGCCTCACCCCGCACTAAACGCCTAGTGCGACTGATATGCGGGCACAGCCGGGGGTGTTTTGCTGGGACATGTGCAACATGCCGAGGATAAGGTTAGTCCTCCCTTCCGTGTTTCCAGCCTGCAAGCGAAGGAGGGCTTTCCTGAGTTACTTCAATGAGTCTGCCCTGGCTAAAATTAGCGATGGCAGAAGACATGATGGGTTGTGTCGGATCCGCGCTTTCGAAGATTGAGAAAAACAGGCTGAGGTATGCATTGTAGATGAATTACTTGAATACCTACTACTCAAGCGGGAATCGTGGAAGTGAGGTCTTTTTTTGGGCGGCGGGGGGTGGTGAACAAGAGCAGGCAGGGCACGAAGCTGTGGCACTGACAGTCAACGATGAAAGCAGCTCTCCGTTTCTTACAAATCTCATCTGGCCCACGTCTCGCGGAGAGGTTGGAGGGGGGAGATGAAAAGGGGACAAATAGGGTACGTTGAAAAGGCTGTGTTGTGTGAGCGGTGGTGTCGACTTTGAGTACCTCTCTTAAATAATGAGGACGGGCGGCAGCTCGTTTATTATCGTTCTTTAGTTGTTTTGGCGTTGTTGTATTTTGGTTTTCGGTTAAATCGGGCCCGTAGATCATTAGTGTATGGAGAGGTGCGAAGCATACGTGTGGAAACGCTTTCGGGTTTTCGAAGTTTTCGAAGGAAAGCCGGGAGCTACCCCTGTGAGCTCCTGGCGCGGAGATTCGGGGGCTGAGATAACGAAGAGAAAAATTCGCGGCATGGAAAATATATTTACCGTGTCTCCTTTGTCGGAGCGTGAGTGCTACCTTGGTTGTCTGGCGGTGAGGAGAGGCCTATAATTTTGTAGGCGTATGTTATAGCAGTAGCAGTACTCCGCAGCGGTTTCACTGCTTACGCATCGATACTCATGCATATTAGTACTGGTGGATGATGAGGGACTTGAAGTTTCTGCAGGCTGACACATTCTTTTCCGATGTCTGTAAATTCGGTTTGTTCCAGTTTTTCTTATGGCCAGTTTTCTTCGCCTGCTTGTCATTTGCGTTTGTTGAGAACTTTTCTTTCCATATGTCATTCTGGCGTTCTTTGAGGCGTCTTGAAAATTTATTCGCTCCGCCTAAGTACGCTGATCAACGGTCGGTACCGGAAATTTTGTAAACAACGCCCGGAAAGTTCCCACGGGGAAGCTGGCCCTTCGCACTTACAAGACGGGCTATTTTGCTAGTTGGGACATGCGAAATATTCATGCTGTGTTTGCAAAAATGTCGCGCAAGCGCATCGCTGGCTCTTTGCGAATACGGGAGAGGGGCTTTGCTCGGTTCGCGTTTTTTGTTTCGGTATATCCGCATTCCCCAAAAAGAGGCTGCATCGTTGTTGCCAGTCTTTTTGCGTATACCATGAAAAACGAAAGTGAGTAACCATTTCTTTGCATGTCAGTTACGATTTGTTTCATCTCGTCGCTTAGAGCGCCAACTTGGAGGCATAGTTCTCTGGCCCAGTTGATTAAAGAAGCAACCAGCGAACGCTTGTGACTGACTGGGTGCACTGAAGTAAAATCTAGGAATTCTCCTTAGCGTGTAGGCTTCCGGTAGATGCATAAAGTAAGGCTAACCCGAGCGCGGGTGTCCATCACATCAATGAACGGAATGCAGCCGTCGGTTTTTTGATTAGCAATAAAATCACTTCAAGGCTCAATCACGTTGCGGGGATCCAGAAAATGACGCGTCTGCCTCAGGTATATGATGCAGAAATAGTCGTTCCCTTCCTACGGGAATGCTATTTGTGGTTGCGGTTGGAAGGTGGCCAGAGCTTTGCTCTCGATGGCTTCCATAGCGATGTTTGCCGTTGTCGCCAAAATGGCTGCCCCATCTTTTTACCAAATATCGTCTTCTAGAAATTTCGGTTGTATTTAAAGTAATATTTGCGATACAGAAAACATAAGTTGGCAAAGATCCGCAGCGTTGAAAAGCCTGTGATCTGGCCGTGAGCCATCACCTACGAGAAGTCGCTTCCATGTCTCAAATGCAAGGTGAAAGGGTACGCTCTGCGTAAACACAGCTTCAATATTGCGCAGGTCCCGACGTGCAGCATACGGACTCAGCTTGTACGGTGAAAGACCGGCTTCCTCACTAAACGTTCACGGGTTTGTTTGCGAAATTTTGCGGCGACTCTTCATCAGTTTACATAGGCGGAAAGAAGGATTTCACGAGACGCCTTAAAGAACACTAGAATAACACACGGAAGGAAAAGGTAATAACCAACGCAATCGAGAGCAGCTGAAGAAAACTGGCCATAAGATTAACTGAAACGAACCAAACATAATGTCAACGGAAACGAATGTATCGACCCACCGACAACACGAATCACTCATCATCTAGACAACGCCTAACGCGCTGAACAGGAGCCATGGCAACTTGAATCCTATCTAAGCGAATTCACTTAAAACGCTGCCGAGTACTGCATAAACTGGGGACGTCCAACTCGTTGCTCCAGAGTGCAAAAGGGGGCCGTAGGGCCCCAACATGTCGTTTGAGTATTTCACTTTTGTTGCCAGTAAACTACTTCAAGCATGTTTCCGGACATGATGGTATACCGCCAAAACCTGGGCTAAAAGTACAAGAAATGCTTGAATATTGCGAAGGCGAAATTCTTGGGGGTCCTTGTGTGGTGGGTTAGATTTAACTTTATGTTGAACTTCCGCGCAGGTCTTCCTGCCGATAGCCACTTGCCCAGCCAGTTGGGATCGTGTCTCTCCAAAGCTAGTTCGATTCGCTCACCATCCGCAGGACCACTGCTTTCGGCCCCGTGGGAACCTGCACACTCAAGGCAAGTGGCCTAAACCTCCTCCGGCGGGGCCTCTTGCTTTTCTAGGCGTGCACCCAGCGGCTCGCTCTGCTATTTTCAGAACCTGCCAATTTTCTGCCCCTCTCCACGAGTTCCATAAAACATAGGAAGGTAACGCGTTCACCTTAAAATATGAGCCTGAACTCTTAACCCTGTAGGGCACTTTTAACCACACAACTGTTTCGGCCAACACATTCCCGCCCGGCGGAGATAGAAGACCGCCAGAGGACAGAACGCGTGCCTCGCGGCGACCGCCCGGCGTCGTCCAGGCTTGCGCGTCGGCTTACTCCAAATAAGGAGGTCGAACGCTCGTGAGCGCGTGCCTCTCGGTGACCGGCACGCCACGAGCCCGCCACGCCGAAGACCATGCCGACATATCTAAGAAGCCAACCCTTCACAATGCACACGTGAAGCCGGCCACCGGAGCAGCTTACGAGGAAGCGGGGAACATTTTGCCAGCGTTCGTGGCGGTATCTGTGGCGTGATCTTCGCGCAGTGAACGTGCGCTCGCACCTCGAGTGGCGAGGACAGACAAGCTAGCGCTATCGGCACCGACTTTGCGCGGCCGGTTACAGTTGGTACTAGCAACACCGAGAGACGGGTCTAAAAAAGGAAAGGCCAACTACTCGACGGAGGGACGAAATAAGGAAATTCCGAGGCAAAGAATTTACCCGAGCGGCGCCGTACAGGAGCGGTTGGAGGTCGAATGGAGTTCACGTAGTAGGTGTTGTTCGTGATTATGTTGCATAAGCTGGGTCTCCAACCAAGAAAAAGGGGCGTCAGCGGTGCTGTTTCTCTATCCTTGCACACCAGTGCAAGCTGAGCCGATGTTTAAGCGAAACAAAGAAGTACATGCGTATATAACACATGCCATGAGTTGGGTACCGGAAGGGACGTGTAAGCAAGCTTTTACACTGATCTCACAGGATATTGCGAGGGATGACTAGCTAAACAGTCTGCCAAGATGAGCGACTTCGGACAGTAACATTTTACTTCCGTAGTGTTGATATGGCCACTGAGAGATGTATTGTGAGCATTAGGAGCCTCCAGATGCCATGTCTTGAAACGTGTCTTTCAGGCATCCGCGGAAACCATTTCATTGCTGGCAACCGGAAACGACGCTGGCTGCCGCGGAATTCGAGCATTCGTTTGGAATTTGAATCATGGGCAGCGATAACTGAACGAGAAAAGGAGAACCACACGCTGAGCGTGTGCAGCGGGATGTATGTTTCTACGTTCGATGCTCAAACAGATATTGCATTGTTTCCGTCTGGCGGTGGAACTAAAACATTGATTCAAGGCGGATACACAGGCTAGTCGGAATACGTTCATCTTTTGCACCACAAAAACGGACGGAACTCAAGTGAGAAATGGAAACCACAAAGGCTGCTCTCGACTAATTCCTATTGGAAACACGCACACTAGAGCATCGGTACGCATTCCTAACAGGCAACACAAATGGAAAAAGCTATGGCGTTTTTTCCAACCCAGTCCTACGTCAGGTGTTATTGCAATATTCACCCGGATGCTACGGTAATAGAAGTGTCGTTTTTAAACACGACGACCTTTTTGGGCTACTTAAATTAGCAAAACTTTGGTCTGTCTGTGTGCCAGCATGAACGGCTTGTCTGCAAATGTCGTCGAAAATCTGTAGTCTTTGGCCGCCGCTCCAACGGAATTGTCTTTATTCTCTCCACACCCACCTATCACGCTCTTTCACTTTCATCTCGCTCTTCGCTCGATAAACACGGTGGAGGTTTACTAAAGCCATTTACATTCTTCCTCATTCCAGTGCTCGCTCGCCATCAATTGGAACCTTTAGTTCGTGTATGACTAGGAATTCACCCACGAGGCCCTTGCCGCAGCGTTAGCTTTTTATGCACTTGTACTGAGAAGCAGTGTATGTCCAACCCCCCAAGTTTTTATTCCGGTGAATCCTATTTACTCGGAACCACTCCGGGGCTCCTCCTGGACACCGTCGACCCCTTTTTCACAACTATTATTCCATCGACACCACCGATGCTACTTTTACAAGTTTTTTGTTACGTGTGATAAAACCAGTTTTATTGTTCATTTTTCGATTCCTTTTTTTGCAAGGATTGGAAAGAGATGAAGTGGAAAGGCACACGGTGCAACCTATATCTCTTCGTGTTTTGATCCTTCGCGTTTCTGCAGCGTTTTTAGATGTTCTCAAGTATGTACCCACTCATCTAAACGAAAATACTATACGCCTCGAGCTTTGCGATCGCTGCGCCGCCTGCCGCTGCTTCTCCGCGCAGTTAACCGGATTAGCGCTGCGTGGCCCATAGGGGCTTATGCAGTGTTTTGGTTCTCTTTCGCTTCTTTTTGCCCTTCCAAGTGCTAAAAAACTTGTTTATGTGACGTCTGTAAGTAAACAGTACGCTTAGGTCACTTCAAATGCCGCTGCGTCTTGGCAGGGTGCTCAAACACCATCAATAGCTATCCGGGTAGGCAGCTCTGCGTCCTTCTAGGCCGCTGTTACGGGCGTCGGCGACGGCAGCAGCATACCACCGCTGTCACCTCCCAATGCGTCCGGCACAAGTGAATTTTATTGTCGCCTCGTTTAAACCTGATACTGGCACAATGAGAGGTGTGTTTTGTTTTGTAGCGCGGACAACGAATGCGGTCTCATTGCGAATATATGCGTTGTAGAAAAATATATACATCGGGGATGCGATTACCCAATACCTGAAACTTGTGCCTTTTATAAGAATATAAGCCACGCGAAAATGTTAAATATATTCCAAGGCTCTGCGTCATGAAAGATGTGCACTCATGCCTCATAGCAAGAACCAAGAAAAGTAAATTAACCACTGAAAAATTAATGGTCTGCAAGCCCAGAAGAAACAAAATAGCTCGTACAGAAATGAACAAAAAAAACTCCGTGCAGCTTCTGAAATCCTAAAGACGTTCGCATAAACTTAACCCGGGTAGGACTTACGATACCAACTAGTGTGCGAAATGCACTGCTATTTCGAGAGACATGGGGAGCAAGATAAGGGGGACTGTACGATTGCGGAGCGAAATCAAGGAAAGAATGTTTTGGTAATTACACACACAAGCTACTCGTTCATGTCACTCTAGTTTTTAGACTTCAACTGACAGCTGATCCCTCGGCGAACGCATTTTTTGAGGTATACAATTTCAAAACTGATAAAAGGTGTCGTTAGAAGAGTGGGATATCTGATAAGTCCTGATTTCCGTTTGTGCTAGATTCTGCAGGCTCCCTGCGTCATATTACTATGCTTCGAAATAACGTTTAGTCGCGAATGGGCATTACTTAGAAGCCCTTTTGCGGCCTGCTCGCGGAGGATAAATGTAACATATATGAATGTTTGCGGGCGCATAGCTCACGGCAAGACTCCCCAGCATTGTTTTTCTTTTTTGTGGTGCGCTGATCCCGGGTATAATTTGGGATTATCCATCTTACTGAATTCGTAGAGTGTTCGGAAAATTTATGTCCAGGGTAGGGATCAATATCTGAGGTATGATATTGGTTAGCATAACTGGCGTACTGTCAGGTATGAGCGCTCCACTAGGTTATATAAGCGCACAAAACTGATTTACATCGTAATGTATAGCCATGGCATGATGCTTCTGGGGAAATTATGCTACGGAGACACTGTTAGTAAATTTCAGGGCAGTGGAATTCCAATCATGTCCATATGCATATCCCTGTTTCGCGACGCCGACATGTGACGCACACCTGGCGCTTGTACAGACCGAATGTACCAGACTAAGATCGCGTCACACGCATTTACACTCTCGTAAAGACACCACATTTGCCAAAAGAATGACTGCTCCACATAAATATGTATTTCCAGCGCCTACAAACGGTAAATCTCCGTTGTGAACGGGCCCCGAAAGCAACGGTGACAGTGGGGAGCGTGCCGGCAACTCCCGCAGCTGCTTTCGAAACGGGCCGCTGGAGGGATTATAGTGGTGCCCCTACAGGCCGTGCTCGAGGCGTATTGGGCTACCTGTTTTAGCGTTCTGTGCATTCTAGAGCCATCAACGGGTTCATTAGGCGTAGTCTGAACAGCGTGTACTTGGTTTCTTTCAGTATTTTTTATTGTATTATCGATAGGCCTGCAGCAGTCAGTGACTATGGAGCTACCGTATGCGTGGTATTTGACTTAAAGGAGCCATGAAGACAAAATACAAGTTAGGTTTATTAGAAAGACTGCTTAGTCCCGATAACAATGATACCAGTATCATCGCAATCTTCGAACAAATAACGGAGATATTAACGAAAACGTGTGAAGCATTCGCGACCCCCTAGCCGATTTCCCGCAACTTTTCTATGACATCACGGAACCTTGTTTGTGCGATTGGCGGTCGCCTAACTGGCCTGTCGCGACGACACATGACTGGACGTCTGTGATGGGGCCTCTAGTTCCATTTGACCGCATCACTTGAATGCTAACGTGCAGTTAACGCACTGAAAATTATGTTTTATTGTTGGCCCGTATGACGTCATTCTTGCTCATAACACGTCACTGTGGCGCAAAATTTGAAAGTTTTTAAATACTTCTTGCTTTTTTTTCGTTAAAAAAACATCTTTTGTGGCAGTAATGGAGCTGAGTGAGATACTGAATTCTAGTTATTTCAAATTAAACAAAGTTGTATTTTCTCTTCATGGCTCCTTTAAGAAAATAAGCAATCGAGATAATCCGTAAACACGACAGCGTAGCGCTTGTGCCACAGGACACAGAAGCCGTTGCAGTTCGCAGCCGAAGTCTATGGTAATTTACTTGGAAAAATAAAACCCCATGTAAGGCAGGTGATATACACCAATGACTGGGCTATTCATCGCTAACTACTATGACAAAAAGCACAGTTAAACAGCGCGCAGACACCAAAACCAGCGAGCGTTTGCACGCCAAGATCTGGCCAATACGCCTCACGCGCGGTGGCTGGATGCCCTTCGTGTGGCGGTGGCGCCTTTAGTGGCACCCGCGGTCCCCGTATGGAACGAGCGCCGAAGTTTCGTGAACAGTAAAGCAACAAAGAGAGCGCCAACCAATGAGAAAGGAACCCCACAGTGTTCAGGCTTGCCGCCGCTGGAGTTTCATTTTTCATTTCACGTGGCCTACTTGCATGCAGACGTGGCTTTCTTTTTGTAGAGCCTCCGTACGATGGTACAAAATCGTCCACTGAAAGTGCAAACCTCTTTCTGCGTGTTTTCCTGCGCAACCTTCACTGGCAGAATGATAGCCATCACTGTTTGCCCAGTCAAGGGAGAAGGGGTAGGGGCAATGTTATGTCACCATGTCCGCCAACAAATCACAGCACAATCCCCTTTTGTAGCTCTCAAACGCAATATGTAATTGTGGGGATTTAGCACGTCGATGCTACACCCGGGCTATTAAGCGCGAAGTAGTGGATGGCTGTGGATTAATATCGACAACTCGGGATCTTCAACGTGCGCCGAAAAGTTGACACCCAGATGTTTTCGCTTTCCGTCTCCATATTAACCATGTGGAACTACCAGTCGAGGATTCTGGAGATGGGCAAGACACCCACAGATTGTGTGAAATTGGCGTAGTATTGAGTGTAAGGCAGTGAAGGTAACTTTTTTTGCCCATGGTCATACGGAAGCCTTCTTCATGAGGTTCACAGTGAAAAAGACGAATAGTATTATGAGGACGAGACGCATAGGTCTCATAGAGACTAGTCGTTGTCTTTAGCGCATTGAGTATCGAGAATGTGTGTTATTATTTTCTCCAACAGATACAATCAGAACATTCAAAGAGTTTTGGATTTTGGAAACGAACAAAATATATAAACCGTAACCGAGTGGGCTAAAACTCCACGGACAAGAAAAATACCACAACGTTCGATAGAAAAGGCGTTTCAACCAAATAGACGAGACCATTCAGGCGATCACATCACGCCCGGCGAACGTGTACGCAGATCGTATTTCGTATCGACAATGAGGCAGGACCTGTTGCGGCAGGGATCAAAATGAGCCAAACCTTTTTTTCCCCATCGAGAAAATGCCTCTAACGAGAATGTTCGGACGGTTTTAGGTGCTTTTTGACAAGTTTCTTTTTGTGCGTATTGTACCTGGCTTATCATGGCTTCGGATGGCAATTAGGAGATCGATGGAAGATCTGTCCCCAGACCCGGAAGCCAAAGTGAACAGAAGAAGCGAGCGTCGTGAACCTGAGAGAAGTGAACCAATTCTTTCTTCCTATCTCTCCCACCATGCAGAGTGAATGCGCTAATTTTTGTTTTTTATGGTTTATGTCTATATTTACAATTTTCTTTTTTAACTAAACAGTCGCCATTGATAAGGCGTAGTGAATCCCCCTCGCCCTGAGAGTACCGGCCACTTCGTTAAGATAGCAAAAAGAAAACGATACTACCAGCCTTCTTTTGAATCGTTTGGGAAACTCCTGGCAAGACAATGAAGAGCTTGCTTACTTCGCCAGTGTCCTTAGGTGTGCGCAAGAATATTATCCTACAGAAGAATGCGAAGGCAGCTGCTTATGCAGCAAAAAAGATTCACCTGCTCTTCATGTACAGTTCTCATGTTTTTGAAGCCCTGTTGCAAATGTTCTATGCCTGTTCCACGAAAACACCATCGTACCACTTTTGAAAGTCAATTTCAATATTGTTTTCCCAAGAACGCCGCTTCAGATTGAGTGCTCCCATTTAATAATAGCCAAATCTGAATTCACGTTTCTTATAGTGGGAAAATGCGCCGCATAATTTTTGATTACTTGTGGCCGTAAATCATTTCCTAGTTGATACGTAAAACATGTCATATAATAGCTTTAACAGCGTTAAATTTAGGTCCGGTAACGAACTTTCGCTCATTTCTCAAATTCTGTTTGACTGGATTTGACACATTTTGAAAAAGAATCCGCTCATTTGTGCTATCTAGAATTCGCAGCATGTTTTTTTGTCGTTCTGACAGAAAAATTCCAACCTTCATCTTGCGACAAAAGGTATTTTTGGGGCATTTATTCTTTCCCGTCAATACCCATTATTACACACCGCTCCAGTCTACCGACGACCGGTAATCCCTGTCCTGCAAGAGTGAAGGAAACTTTTTTAACATTGTCCGAATTCTTAACAGTGTACAGATGTGCTTGCAAATATTCGCTAATAAGGAGCCCGCTAAGCCGTAGTTGGAGAACAGAGTAGGCGATGCAAGTTTATTAAATGTGTTTTACGTTTTCACTCCCCACATTTTCATGGTTATTCAACGGTCTCTTTCGAATTCTCTATTTCTTCATGCCTAGGTGACCCTCTAAAAGTTTCAGAACGTAGCATTTGCAGACTTTGGACCTTTTTAACGAATATATTTCCGCAATTTCTGCCATGTTGCATAAATTTACATTTTTTGGAGGGTTCAGCAGAATTGCAAAGGAAAAGTCATTTATTAGAACAGAATGGCCTGCTATTATAATTGCTTTTTTCACCGATACGCATAGTCCCCGCGGCACGTGAGTGTGAAAAATAAATGCGCCATTCAACTTGTTTAAATCGCATGACCGGTGAAGCTCGGCCCTCACTACACGCGGCCTCGTAATGACTGCAGCGTTAGAGAAGCGAAATTCAAAATGAAGAACAGTACAGAAACTGGGAGGAGCCGGGGACAACTAGACACGCAAGCGCTTAGAACAACGATAAAACGAAGGCTGTAACGCAGAAAATGATGACAGGTTAAGAAGTTTCTCGACGGCTTAATTATGTTTTGAACAGCGTGCGTAGTATCATGGCGACAACATGCTAACAGCACATGCATTGGGGCGCCAATTTTCCAGGTCCTCGCTGCTCGAATAAAACTGGAGCTTCCAACGTTCTCGTTACCGCGCCTAGAAAATTGCCTGAATTTATGTAAAGCACTGGTTTAAAATTCGCTATTCACAAGGCGCAAACGATACTAACAGTTTGGCGCTGGGTAAATACACGCCGTTCGTCTCCTGCTACTCCGCCTTTTCAGTTACTATAGTAAACCAATAAAGGCGAATTGATGCTGTGGTGCGTGCATTGATAGCGCAGTTTCGGTTTGTTCTGCTAACTTTCCCTAAAAAAAGTGCATTTACTTCACACTTCTAAAGCAAAGCTTTTTACCTCTACCCCCCAAGGGTTCTTTCGCGACCGTTGGTGTCACCAGAAAACTCCAGCGAACAAATAAAAGAATTTACTGGTACCACCCGGAATCCAACCTAGGACTGATAGACTAACAAAGCGAGAGCCCGTTGTCTTACCGATATAGCTACTAGCCCACGCGAAGTCAGGGAAGACAGGTGGTGTACTCACCAAGCACATCTATGGGTTTACCCCCTGCGTTCCCTCTGAATGCCACGTGAAAGCGTCACGGGACCACTCACGCCCATCTAGCCGCCCTGTGCGCACCTTCCTCGTGTGCTAAGAGTTACAAAAATTAAAGGAAGCTCACACCAATGCGTGGCATCTCACTTCAAGTACGCCAATGTGCTAAAGCATGTGGCCTCCAGTGTTCACGTAAAAATCAGAGCTCCTTGTTGTCCGCCCTCACGCCAATTCAAGGAATACATTAAAAAACTCCTTGATGGCCAGGCCATGAATCCAAGCCGCAGCATTCAGAGCCTGGGCCTACATCTCATGGCTAACACCAAGAGTGACGTCTCCTTGCAGCACCTCAAAAACAGCATTGATCAAATCATACGGATGATCAGGCGAGTTGCCACCAAGAAGCGAGGCCTAAAGAAATCTGGTACCTTTCGATTAATTGGAGCTTTTGTCCTCTCTAGAGTCACTTACGTCAACCCCCTGTCTTCTTCTCGACAAGGAAGACATAGAGATACTTTATATAATGATTAGAAAGGCGGTCGAGCAGGCCATTGGTCCTCTCATGAGTGCGTGCACACAGAGGCTGCTTAGCACGGGGATCCACAACACGGTGGAAGAGCTGATAGAAGGCCACCTTTCTAACCAGAAGGTCCGACTCAGAACTGCGGTGGGTAACCGCATGCTTCACCAGATTGGCTGGGCAGCCCAGAATGTCCCTCCGCTTGGCGTACTCCCAGACTCTTGGTGACTGAAACTAAGGATGCTCCCTTTGCTTAGAAATATGAACCCCTCACATGACGAGGGTCAGCGAAAAGCACGGGCTCAAGCGCTAAACACTACCTTCGGGGGGGATCATGCAGTTATCTACACAGACGCCTGAAAACATCGCGGGCAGCAATACGCCATCATCGTGGCTACCTCCAGAACCAACCTCCTTGCGTGTACCTCGCTTAGGACCCAAGAAATAACGGCAGCAGAAGAGGCAGCCATCACCTTCGCTCTCACTCAACCAGGAGTTCCGAGGGTAGCCACCGATTCCCAGTAAGCCTACTGGAATTACCAATCGGGTTGGTTATCCTGACACGCACTGCGCGTGATAAAAAACAACCCCCCAAACGGCTCCATTCAACTCATCTGGACACCGCCTCACGTTTCAATGGAGAGCAACAAATACGCCCATCCAACAAGCCTGCGCATTTACCTCCCGTGCTATGGAACTGCACGAGGACAGTCACCCGCTTCTCACGTCCATAGAGATAATCCAGCCTTATCGCCTTCTGAGACAGACCGTACCTTCGCCTTGCCCTGACCTTTCCAGAGAACAACAAACTACCCTACGGCTCATACAATCCGGGCTCCTTCCCACAGCCTACGCGTCTTCACTTAATGCATCCGTATCGCTACGACGATGAATGTAAATTTTGCTCAGAAGTAGGAACACTCTGCCCCGTAATCGGGGTTTGCGACTTTAGCCCTGAGCACCCTCCTCTCTTTCCGTCAACTACCCAACAAGAGCAATGGGAGATGCTGCTGTCCAGGCCCTCTCTACCTACCCAGCTTCAGCAGGTGGACAGAACACAGGCCGCGCGTACTGCATATGGGCCCCACAGAAGAAGGAATCACTCCCCATGGATGAACTCGGGGCAGTGCAGAAATCTGAACAGAAGTATTTCATCCACGTCCTCGTCCTTCTCTGCCGCAAATCTCGTCGCCTCCGTCCGCGGCGCAGAGACGGAGAAATCAGATAGTCTAACACCGGGTTGGAGCTTACTTTAATTTTATAAGAAAAGTTTCCACTCTAGTGCTACAGCAAAACAACTCAAACAAACACCGTTCATGCATCATGCATTGATTTAACCTTGCCAAGAATATCTCTTTCAAGTAATAAGTGGTGTGGTTAAGTGCATTTCACTTCTCTCTGGTTTTACGATTTCTAGAGCGATGTGACGGAATTTAAATGACGTCGCACGGGTAATAGCTATGGGTGCCGTTTACAGCTTTGCTTTCCCACCACATTCACGGGGTGGATTGGCGCGATTTTTTTCGTCTCCCCTTCCTCCACCCTTCTATTCCCTCTCCTTCTGAAACAATGGCCTCCTATCACTTCCCTGTTTAAACTTCCATCAGCCAACCATCAAGATTCACTGCTGGAAAGGTTGATTGCGTTTGATGGTCGCCTCCGAAAGCTTGATGTACGTAAGAAACTCTAATGGAAGCTGCTGGAAGGGGACACTAAAAGGTGCTGGCAGGCATGTTGGCATGCCTGCGAGCACTTTCCAGCCTCCCCTTCCAGCACCGTCCTCCATGCTGGCAGGCTTGCGACGCAATGGCAGCAGATGTTAGCGTGACGGCAAGCTTGGCTGTTGAATTGATGATGGAAATGCATTTTCTGAATGAATGACGGCAGAAAGCCAAAATTTATATGAGGGCGAAGCGCTTGTAATAACAGAAACATAGCGGTGGCATTGACCGTTGCGAAAAAATTACAAAAGCTGCCTTTTTGAAAAGGTGTTGCCGAAAACTTAATAGGCACGCTGTGCAATGACGGCAGATGCTGGCGTGAAGGCAAGCTTGACTGCTGTATTGATGATGGAAAAGCATTTTCCGAACGAATGCTGGCAGCAAGCCAAAATTCATTCGATAGCGAAAGACTGATATAAGAACAGAAACATGGCGGTGGCATTCGGAATTTCGAGAAAAAAAAACAGTAACTGCCTTTTTGATAAGGTGCTGCTGAAAACGTGGCATATTAAAGACAAGCTACATTGATTAGCGCTTCTTGTTTTTAAGCCAGAACTTGAAGGGCTGATATGAAACTGTATGCCCTTTAATCGCCGCTTTTGGTGTAAGGGGGGCAGTGCCGACCCTTACGTTGAAAACATGGGCAGCTTTTTGTCGCTGCGACAGGGTCAAACCGTACGTGTCCATTTTCGCTGTGCTGAGCACGCGGACAGAACTGTCCGTGGCATGGCTTAAATTGTACGAAGCAGACTACGGGTCCAGCGCTTCGCCGATCCGCCTTAGTTGTAATCAGCTGCCTTGAGACAGATCCAACCACGGTATTATTACACAACATAATTTTCATTCCGGGCACGCATGCCATTTCACTAATAGCTACGTTGCTTTCGTCGGGGAGAGCGGGGATGTGCGATATCTCTTTTAGGTTGAGATAGCTAGCTACACGGCTCAAGGGGAGCCTCGTTGTGGAGATCGGTGCGTGCCCAAGAAGCGGAATGACTGCCGGAATGGGTTGTATACGAGCAGCAGTAAACATAACTCGCAATATTTGTGCATTCGTTGGCGATTCAGTTTGAGAAACCAAATAAATGCCGCTTGTTCGGGCGGCTTTCCCGTTTGTGGCGATGGTGCAGTCTCTCCCCAGCTCTCAGAGGGTGCAGTCATGCACAAAAACGGCTCTTTGAGAGCGGAAGGCACGAACCTGCCAAACCGGTACTCCGGGCCACCCGAAGTGCCCGCCGCTCGGACGGGCTACCGTACCCTGCTTCCCACACTGCCGACGGGTAAGCTAAGTGAAAACGCCGTGTTTTTGCATGGCGACCCGTCGGCACGGCCCTACAAGATCGACGACGTTGCAGCGGCTCTCAGCGCTGTGACTGACTTGAAGAAGATCACCGGCCCAGGACCTTTTCAAGTTATCCATAATGTATGGTTACGTTCCAGTCGTCCGTAGAAATGAAAGAACTGGCCTCGAAGGGGGAAATCAAGGCGAAAGGAAAAAGGTGCCTGGTCATTGACCCGAACAATCAGGAAAAGACACTGAAGCCCCACTGGGTGCCCACAACCGCGCCAAAGGAACTTCTGGTGCACCACCTGGAACGCTTCTGTGTCGTCAAAAGTGTTTCGTTCGAGAAGTGGCGATGCCCAAACATGGACCACACGGGAAGCACCACGAGGGTGGTGCAGATCGTACCGAGGGACGCGAACTCCCTCGACGCGATACCCCACCAGGTCACTATCTTCGGAAACCTGCTCCTCATAGAAGTACTCGGCCGGCCTGCCATGAGCCTGCGCTGCCAAATGCTCGACCACATGCGGCGACAGTGTACAACGCCCTGGTGTCGCGTCTGTCGCACGTTTGGACACAACAGCGCCGCGTGGGCGCCAAGCTACGCCGCCAAGGCAAAAGGCAAGCGCGCGGAACAACCCCTCCATGAGTTTATGGACATCGAAGAAATGCAAGAAACGATGAACCCACAGCCTTCCTCCCAGGCAAAGGGCACTCAACTCGCCAAGAAAAAGGAAAGGAACAAAGGCGCCGACAACGTCTCTCCCCCTGGCGAGACCTTGGATACAGCAGCCGGGAAGGGGGGAGGTGTCTCTGACTTGCCACTCGAGAATGACGCAGCCGAAACCCCGCGTGACCTTCTTCAAAACGCCGCCGGAACCGAGCAAGAACCGGCCGCCGAGGGGGAAAATGAGCAGGAAACCAGCCGAGAACAAAAGGACGCGGCGCCCATCAGCGACCCGACCCCTCCACCTGAGCAGCCAGCCAGGGAGCACCTCAAGAGAGAAGAATCGAAACACGACGTCAGGTGCGAGTCAAGCAAGCCGCCACCACCCCAGACGGTCAGGAGGGGAAGAGGCCCACCACAAAAGACGCACTACCGAGAATTCCTGAACAGCTCAGGGGGAACAGAAAACAACCGTAGCGGAAGACGGCAGGACCGCCTCCCCCACCGGCCGCGCGGACACGACCACGCGCGACAATGGCAGCGGTTGCGGCAGAGCAGATAATCGGTAATTCCTGACCCCACGATGACAGCCCCCCTCAACGCGGTTAAAATAGCGACTATTAACGTAGTAGCCTAATTTCCTCCAAATGTAATAACTGGCTGCTCGACCTTTTAAACAACGAGAATATCAATGGGGCCCTTTTGCAAGAAACCAAGTTATCATCACTCGAAGACAGCCAAAATTTTGTCCGCCTATTCGGCCATAAATTCTGGTGCTTCCACACCTTAATTTCAGCCCGCGCAGGCGGTACAGCCGGTTTAATACGCAAAAACCCTTCCCTCAAAATTGTTGACTGCGAGCTCGCAGAAAACGGCCATTTTTGCCTCGTTTATGTCCTCGTGTGGAGCGAGCTGGTGCGATTCACGTGTGTCTACGCCCCCCATGAAACAACAGCTCGCCCTGACCTGTTTACCGCCCTGTGGCCTTGTGTGTGTCTGGGGCAGTTTTCCGTGGAGGTGACTTCAACTGTGGGTTGAGGGCTTACTACACAACAGGGAGAGGTGGTGGCGTTGGCGCATCGTCCCGTGTTTTGAGCGCAGTCCTACGGGACAGCGACCTGTCCGACGTAGTCTTGGGGCGCAGCGGGCCAACCAAACGCTACAGGCTCTGGCAGGGCTCGTCCCACGCGCGTCTGGACCGGATCTACGTGTCCAGGGATGGGGTTACACGAGTGTCCGACTACATCGTCACTCCCATCTCGTTCTCTGACCCCGGCCTCGTAACGTGCCCCGTGGCACTTAACACATTCAGGGCTAAGCAGAACTCAAGTACCCGATGGCTAATGAACTCCACAGTGCTTAAAAACGAGACACTTGTCGCAAAGACTCAAAAAGAAATTCAAGCACTTCGGTCGGGAACCATTATTATGGAAAAGTGGGAAACTTTTAAAGCACGCATAAAGAGTTTTGCAGTCACCATAGGGCGCGAGGAGGCCGCACGCAAAAAAGAAAAAAAAAGGGCCGCCTCACGGAGACTCTCTGCGCGCTCATTGAGGCTGATAAAAAACAAACAGGGGAGTTTAAAGACGATATCCGGTTAATAAAAGAAGAGATCCGGGGAGAGCTTCAAAAGAGTTTTTGAGAAGCCCTGGTGCGGAGCAGGGAACACAAGGTAGAGTTCGAAGCAAGGCCATCGAAGCTTTTTGCAGCTTTCGAAAGGGAGAACTCGGCACGGAAAATATCACGGAGGTCAAACATCCTGCGGGCATGGCGAGAAGCAATGAGGAAGTCGCCAGAGGTTTCGCTGACTATTATGCAGAACTATTCTCTCGACGGTCAGTCTTAGTGCAATCCCAGCTGAAGTGCTAAATAAAATTCCCAAAATACCTGAAGAAACCAAACAGTTGATCAACACCCCCTAGCAGAAGCGGAAATAGAGCGTACCATCAAGAGCCTACCGCGGAACAATTCTCCTAGACCGGACAATATCATCTCAGGGTTATATATGGCCTTTAGAAAGAAACTGAGCCCCATCCTAGCCATGGTCTTCGCAGAATTAAGAAAACAGAAGTGCCTGCCATCCTCCATGCGGACAAGCCACCTGGCCTTATTCCCCAAAACCGTACCCACCGACTATATCCCCGACGTCGCCGACTACCGTCCGATCAGCCTCCTTTCAACAGACTACAAGATCCTGGCCCGAGTTCTCGCCGGACGGCTGGAGAGTGCACTGAGCGCTGTAGTTGGTCCGCACCAGACATGTGGTTTCAAAGGGCGGTCCATCAATTCCAACCTACATCGCATGAGGGTAGCTGTCGAGGCGGCTGAATCAAGTCTCCTACCTTTGGCCATTGTTCAACTGGACCTGAGCAAAGCGTTTGATCAGGTGGACCATAATTTTCTACTAGATCTCCTCCAACACTGCGGAATCGGTGACACAATGATCGATTGTATCAAAACTTGCTACGAGGACATCTCTACCTGCGCAGTAACAAATAGGTCTGTGGGAACACCCATAGACATCCGCAGGTCGGTGCGCCAGGGCTGCCCCTTATCACCCATCCTGTACACCCTCTATCTTGAGCCACTTTGCCGTATGGGCCTTGCATCCAAGGTCATCAATGGCCTGAAGATGGGAGACGAGGAGCTCCGTGTTCTCACCTATGCGGACGACGTGGCCTTCATTTGCACTCGTGGATCACAAGTGGGCGAAGTAATTGAACTAGCGAACCAGTTTGGCCACTTTTCGGGAGCAGAGCTAAACCTACTTAAGTCGTGGGAAGCCTGATTGGGTGATTGGGCCTTCAAACCAAGTTGCCTATTGGGAATGGCATGGGAAGAGGAGATGTCCAATTACTTGGGCGGCAACCTCAACCAAAGCGCCGCAGTCAAAAATCGGTGGAAACCCAAGCTGTCAGCTGCGGAAAGAAAGCTGCAACCATGGAGAAATAGAAACATCGCTGTGTTCACGAGGGCTCATGTGTGCAATGCGATTGCATACCCCGCAGTGCTGTACGGGGCCCGCATAACTTCCATCGACGCAGACACCCTTAATAGGCTGCACCGGTCCTGGGCGGTATTTCTCTGGCGGTTCACATTCGAACCCATGCGCCGCTCAAGCCTCTTCTGGAGCCTAGAAAAGGGTGGGTTTGGGCTCGTCAACGCGGAGCTCACACTCAGTATCCAACGATTTTTTTACTTTCTGGGTCTACGCGATCCGTTCCTAGTGGCAGCCACGCAGTGCCTGATCACCAGACATTTGGCTCGGGGGGGTTGGAGATAGCGGCGGGGGGAAGGGAAGGTGGGGGGGTCTTGAGTTTCGTGCACTCCCCTATGATGTGCGCGAGAGTGCCTCTCTTCTCCTTGCATAAACGGGCAGGAGCTGTCGTGCTCGGCCGGGTACATTCTGTTCAGGAGCACAGGATGCGCTAGCGACCCAGCTTGCATGCGACGAACAATCGTCTGCTGTCGTCTGTCCAGCTGCGGATGCGGACCGGGAAGCCTACATCGATCGTTTCGGTACATTTGGACAATGTGTTTGTAGCTCGTGGCGGGGTGCGGTAGCTCGTCCTCGGCCCGGATTGACTTTTCTCGGGCGTGGTGGTCGGCCAGGAGGTTGCCTTCCACCTGCGAGTGAGCCGGGACCCACACGAGCTTGATCGCTCGTCCCGGTGGTCTTCGTTTGTTCAGAATGGCTAGTGCCGCGGGAGAGACTCTCCCCCTCCGGTAGCGCACGTATACCATCTTGGAGTCGGTCACCACGGTCTTCGCCTCCGGCGTAGCCAGGGCGAGGGCCACGGCCACCTCTTCTGCTTCGGCCGGGTCCTTTGTGCTCACCGACGCACTGGTGACCAGCTTGTCGATGGTGGTGACGACCACCGTTGCCTTCGTGCGGTGTTTCGGGAGCGAAGCATCAACGTAGAGTACCCGAAGGTCCTCTTCCAGCTGCCGGGCCAGAGCTTTGGACCGCGCCGATCGCCTCTCATCGTGCCTTCCCGCTTGCATGTTGCGGGGAAGGGGTTTAGTCTCGATTGATTTTTGCCACTCCTTGGGTAGCGCTACCATCTCTGGCTGTGGTTCGATCTGCCATCCGATCTTTCTCAGGACGGCCCGGCCGTGCTCGGTCTTGCTCAGGCGTATTCGTTGGTTCGACAGGTGAGCCTCAATGAGCTCTTTAGCGGTGTTGAGCGTGCCCATGTCCATCAGACGTTGCGTCGACGAGTACATCGGCATGCCAATGGTGGTCTTTGTTGCTTTTCTTACGGTCGCATTGAGCGCTTCCCTGTCCGCCTTCGTCAGCCGGAGATACGGGGCGGAGTAGGTGACGCGCGACACGAGGAAAGCCTGCACCAAGCGCAAGGCGTCTTCTTCCTTGAGTCCTCTGTTGCGGCTGGCAACTCTTCTGATCATGCTCGTAATCTGTTCTGACGTGTTCTTGATTTTTGTCAAAGCCGGCGTCACCCTGCCATCGCCTCGCAGCAGCAGGCCCAGAATGCGGATCTGCTCGATCGGCTTGATGTGGGTGCCGTCGATGGAGATGGTCATGTTCGGCGGCGCCTCCTTCTTCGGTCTGCCCGGTTGCACCATGAGCAGCTCCGATTTCTGCGGAGCGCAGCTCAGGCCGCAGGACTTAGTGTACTCGTCGACGGTCGTTGCCGCTGTCTGCAGCACCTCCTCCGCCCAGGCGTCTGAGCCCGCGCGACTCGTCCACACCGTGATGTCGTCGGCGTAGAACGCGTGGTCCACGCCTTCGATCTGCTTGAGTAGTTCGGCAAGGGGAAGGAGGGCCAGGTTGAAGATCAGAGGCGAAAGTACCGACCCCTGAGGGGTGCCCCTGTCTCAGAGCTCCACGGGCTCCGACCGTTCCTGGCCTATCCGTATCGTTGTCGTCGTCTTTGTGAGGAAGTCCTTGATGTAGCCGAAGGTCTTGCGGCCGCATCCCGTCTTACTTAGGTTCTCAAGGACGCTCGCGTGAGACACGTTGTCAAAGGCCCCCTTGAGGTCAAGTGTCAGTATCCCCCGCGGTGAGTACTTCGTGGCTCGCTTGACTACCAGTTTGTTCAACTGGACGAGGACGTCCTGGGTGCTCAGGTGTTGTCGGAACCCGTACATGGTAGCCGGCATCTAGTCCGTGTCGTCCAAGAACGCTTGAAGTCTCCTGAGAACCATGCGCTCCACGACCTTGACCACGCAGGACGTGAGCAACATCGGGCGCATGTTCTCTATCGTCAGTGGCTTTCCGGGCTTCGGTATGAAACGTACCTCGGGCTCTTTCCATTTGGCAGGCAATCGCGAGCTCTCCCACGCCTTGTTGATGTGACCCTGGAGCCCGTGCGCCGCCGTGTTGCTCATGTTTCCGAGCAGACTGTACGTAATACCGTCCGTTCCCGGCGCGCGCTTCTTATTGCTATCGTCTATGGCTGAGAGGAGCTCCGAGATCGTAAATGGCTCGTCCAGAATTGGGTTCTCGGGACCGTCGTACTCTTCGGTTATCGGGTATTGGCCTTTATCCGTCTTGAGGTAAGTCTTCTCCAGGTCTTTCATCAGTCGCTGTCCGTCCCCGTCGTAAGCGTTGAGGACCTTTGTCAGGTTGCGGTTGCTCGCAGTCTTGCTGCTCAGCGGGTCGATCAAGTGCCGCAGCAGGCACCAGGTCTTGCGCGCTGACAGCTTGCCCTGCAGTCCGTCGACATACTCAGCCAGTTTTCGCGGCAGAGCTTGCTTGCGTACTCCGCGATCTCCTTGTTCAGGACCGCGATTCGTTTCACAAGCTTCTTGTTGTGGCGTTCGCGCTTCCACCTCCGGGTTAGGGAGTGGCGCGCTGCCCACATGTGCGCGAGTCGGGCGTCCACGAAAGGGGTTTGCGCTGTCGTCACGATCTCTTTCGTGAACTTGTCAAGCGCGCTCTTCTGTGCCCGGGCCCATTCTGCGTACGTTTGGTTGCTGTAGTCTTCCAATTCCTCGGCCTACTCGTCGTTCTCTAGGTCCGTCGGCTTGCGGATTCGGTCCCAGTCGGTCACTCTGGCTTTACCCAGGGTTGCCCGATACCTTGGTCCGTTGATCGATTGGCTTATGATGTTGTGGTTGGAGCCCACGTCCACGTCTTCGCACTGCCAGGTTACCGCCGCCGTTCCTGCGAGCCACGATACGTCCGGCGTTGTGTCTTGGCTAGCGCTGTTCCCCTTGCGGGTGACGAAACCCGGTTCGTTCAGAACGGTCAAGTCGTGGTGCTCCATGGCCATGGCTAGGCTTTTTCCTCTCTTCGATTGATGTCTGTAGCCCCACGTTGGGTGAGGGGCGTTGAAGTCGCCGAGGATAAGGAGTGGCCTGCTCCCCGCCAACCTCTTTGCCTCCCTCACGGTCTTGTCGAAATCGTAATGCCTCGGTGATGGCCTGCAGTAGGCGCTCTTTACAAACAAGTTCCCTGCATTACCGGTCGTTCTTGAGTGAAACTCGACCAGCGTGTGCTCGCAGCCATTATGCGCGGTGACGTGCTGCGTTGCGGCGACGTTGTTGTGCACCAGAATCGCTGTGCCGTGCTCCGTCGGGTCTGTGTACGTCACGTATCCCGGCAGGCGCGGTTTGCCGTGAATCTCTTGCAGCGCCACCACATCCGGCTTCTGGTCCAGGCTCTCTAAATGAAGTAACAATTCGCAGTCCTTGTTGCGTATGCCTCTACAGTTCCATTGATAAATAATCATGGTTTCCCCACCGCGATTATTTTTCTTGTTACTTGTCTTTTTCTCATCTTCAGATGTTTCGATGCGACCGCGCCTGTACGCGGTCGATTCCTTGATTTTATCCATTCGCGTTTTCCTCATGCCCGCGAAACGGTTTCGTACTGTTAGGTTGGCGACCTTCGCCGCCAGTCTCTCATGCTTGACTAATAGCGTCTCGACCTTTGCCTCTACGTTTCCTAGTCTTGCTTCGATGCCCTCGAGCCTGACATTTATATGATTGATGGCCTTGAGTATCGCTGCCAGCTTGTCGCCCTCTTGCGGCGGTGTTGATTGTTTTGGTATATGCTGTGCCGGTGCTGCCGTCTCGCTGTCGACGGTGTTTTCGTCGTCCACCGCTTCTTGTGTTCCCGGTGCCTCTGGCGTGGGCTTCGCCGCCCCACCCCTCGCTAGGCGGGTCGAGGGGGGGTCCCTCCGCGGCACCTTTCGTTGCTTTTCTGTGGCGTCCTCCGACGCTACACTCGCCTTAGTTACTCCGTTTGCCGAGCTACCGCTAGCTAGCGCATCTATTTTGTTCATAAGCGCTCCGAACTGCGAGTTCTGCTCCGGAATTTGGGCGTTCTGCCTCTCAGTTATTTTCTTTAGTTCTGTACTTTCGTCGCTTTGCTTCGCGACGTTCATGTTAGAGTGGGGAGAGGAACGGTTGGGATTGAGGGGCGGGAAGTCCTCGTCGTTCATTACTCGAGCGACGGGAGACCAGTTCGTCCAGCCCACCTTTTTCTCGGCGAGAATCCCTCGTCATCCAGAGGATGCGGCTCTCGAACTGGCCCGGGACCTCAACCCGGCCCGTGACCTGGAGCTTGCCCTGGACCTCGAACGTGAAGCTTTCTGTCTTCCACTCGAGCCTGGATCTCTTCCGGCCGTCTCCCAGCGGCGGTTACCGCCACCCCTGCGGCCGGCCGATGATGGCGTTCGGCCGCGGGAGCGGGACCGAGAGCGGCGGCGGCTTTGGCGTCCGCCGTCGCACGTCAGCGTTCTCGACCGGCTCCACGACGAGGATCTGCGTTGGGGTCGCCCTGAATGACCTCTCTTCGCTTGTTTACTGTAGCCGTAGTCTTCTTCCTCAGCCCGGTGTCGTTACCATCGGCGGCGTGGAACCACGTACGGCGTCCTAAATCTTGCCTTGCATTTACGATCGGCGGTCAGGTGCTTGCCGCCGCACAGCGCGCACTTGAGGTCACACACGTGGTCTTCGTCCGGGTTGGCCAGTCCGCAACCCCAGCAAATCCGGTCTTGAGGATTTGGGCACACGTCCATTCGGTGGCCGACGTGCCCGCACTGGTAACACACATCGATTTGCTTCCGATGCAGGGTGCACTCCATCGGAGCGTTTCCGTCGTAGACGTAGTTCGGCACCTTGTGGTCCACGAAGGCGATCACTACGGACATCGTCTTCCCGATCCGGTTCGCTTGCAGCGCTGTCGGGTTGTGCTCGTGCACTACCAATTCTTGAATTTTATTGGCCGGGTCCTCCAACGGGATGCCGCGTATCACCCCTTTTACGGTCCCTCGAGGGGCGGACTCATAGACGCTCACCGCGTGGGACGTGCCACGTATGTCGATGCACTGCACGGCCGCGTACTTGTCCGCTCGTTCCCTCACCGGCGTGCTCACGATTATAATGTTCTGCTGGGTTTTCAGGCAGGTGGCATCGTCTCTTGCTTTGATGGCGCTGACCTGTGCTGCCATCGTGATGGCTCGGCTAACTTCGGGCCGGGATACTTCGCTCACTCGGAGCCCGCCGGTAGGCCGCATTATTATCTTCGTGTCGTCGCGCGGCAGGTCTGGCAGCCGCGCGCCCTTCAACAGCTTGCCCTTGTTGATTCGTTTCTGCGTCCTCTGACGTTAATTGTTGCGGGGGGCGCCACCGAGGTCAGTGGCCTGACTGCTGACGTCAGTCGTGGCCTTGGCGCCACCTTGGCTCGCTTGGGTTCTACTCGTTTCGACGAAGATATCCCGCCTGTGAGGTAAGGTAAGTGACTAGTCTACTTTTCGAAATTTTCTTGTGTATTTAACAGGGTAGGGCTGTTTCGTTTCGTGTTAGACGTTTGCGTCGCAGCTTAGCCCTAATGTTTTTTGACAGCGACTGATTTTGATGGTTACGTAGATCAGCCTTTCGACCGGGGGAGTAGCAACAGTAGGGCTGCTCGATTTACAGTCCCGTACTCACCGCAGATTCCCTGAAAGAAGTCAGTCATTCGATTTTCTGGTGTATCCTTATGGCTTAGGTGGATCCCCGGACTCCCGCAGAATATCCGGTGTGAATTCGAGTCTGTAAATCCAAGAGCCTTAGTGTTTGGGCGGTTTGTAGGCTTTTTGTTGAGCGAAGTAGGATCATACTACTACGTCAGCTAAACGGTTTGTTGCTCGAACAACCAATCGCCAATACGCGCGGTCGACCGCTCCAGGTTGAGTTCGCAACAGATATGTTTTTTTTTTGTGTGGGTAGTTTTTAAGGAATTGCGATATTGTACTTCTTCGCATCATTTGTCGTACCTGGACTGGAGTGCTATGCTTTACGTAACTTTTAGCCGAAGCACATAGATGTCTACACTACACTGCAGAGATTGTCATTTTTCAAAGCGGTCACTCAGTAAAGTGCACTAGTACAGACAAGGCTCTCTGCGTTCAGATTGAGGGTACGATGCCTGAAATTGGCGTCAAACTTCGCAAGCCCCGCATGTGCAGTGAACGTTTGAATCGCATATATGTTTGTGCATATGCATCAGTAGCACCAAAAACGTACATTCAACACGAATGTGCTACCACGTCGAACCTACCTGCGTATCGTGCGTCTGGTGCAGAGGCATAAGCAATGCTGGCCGCGCATGGGGAGCGTTTAAGCACTGCAACACTCACTACCCTCTCCGAATATTTCGCGGCCACGCGTGTTGCTCAGTAAAATTATGTATTTGACTCTCATTCTGTGGATGAGTGCACACTGCACAAGCGCAAATGCTTCAAAAAAAGTGGGTCTCCTCTGGACTGGTTCAGGCCCAAGGTCTCTTTCTAGTAGCTTGTGTACATCATTGCCCAGCAAAGAATACACTCTTTGTCAAAACGCATGATTTGATGCAAATAAATATAGTTCTAGAAATTATGCCGCTAGAGAATAGCTGGGAGAACAGCCTTTTCTAGATGGTAATATCAGAATGAAAGTTTTTTTTTAATTTTTCAGATTTGGATAACCTCTTTCTCAACGCAACAGTTTTTCAAGCACTGGATTGGCAGTAATGCATTATTGTCATGTTTCAATTTTTGCGGCCTGTACCAATGTGTGTCATTTTTAAAAATTGTTTGAATGGGTTTGATTTCAATGTGAGCACAACCTTAAATCTGGTTCACTATGCTTCCCTGAGACATCACGGCCATTATTAAGGTCGAATTAGATGCATGTTTTGAATTAAAGAAATTGTTGCCATGATATTGGCGGCACCAGTTGAAAACATGCACCGACACATCATGTGGGCTTGAAGCACTGCGTTGGAAGGAGAATTGTACCTGGTTTAGGGTGCAATCACCTAGAAGAGACTTCAGAAAAAAAATTGCTTCACTTGTATTTTTGTTCAGGAGTTCATCACATAGCCTTTCCAGCCTCCTCCAGCATAATTGTTAGGCTGTGTCTAGCGTTCCGTCCAGACGGAACGGCAACTGTCGCTTTAGTTCCGTTCAGAGGGAACACAACTCACGTTGAGAGCAGCCTCTCTTAATTTTTACCCAACCGGCCAAACCGCTACTGCTCACTGACTAGCCAGAATCACTGATAGTTATTAATCCTTATTAATAATTGCAGATGATCGGACTAACCCCAGCTCAATCCGGAAGGATCTCCAAGCCGGCACCCGACGCCCACTTCACAATATTTCAGCGAGAGCAGTCGGTCTTGATTTTTACTCAACCGGCCAAACCGCTTCCGCTCACTGACTAGCGAGAGTCACTGTTAATTAGTAATCACTGGTAATAATTAGAAGAGATCGGGCGTAACTGGCGATGGCTACGTCGGCCTTGGCTCGAGCGAGCGGGAGTGGTTCGGCCGCTTGAGTGAAAAACACAAGACCGACTGCTCTCATCGCGTGAATTTTAATGCGGGCGTGAAGTTTTGCTATTACTTTGCTAATATGTTGCTCTAAATACGGCCACACACAAAAAAAACGGTGCGAGAATTGAACCAGAGACTACAACGTCTGTAGTCAGCCGCGGAACCAATACACCAAATCCCCGAACTAGAAATGGCGGCTAATCGGCTGGTTTTGATTTGGCGTTCAGTTTGGACGGAACTTTAACAGTTTTTAGTGTTCCGTCTGGACAGAACGCTAGACACTCCCTAATTGTTAAGCCAACGTTATCATCATTTAGGTCTGCGCTTTGTCACAGAATTGTGGATGCAATTTGCCGTAGTAGCAATGAGAGACCTCATCTCGGCACCTTTTTACGCATATATGAACTGGTCATAACGAACGGCATCTACTTGCAAAGAGAGAATTGAGTTAGAAACTTGATCATTGACATTGTCACTACTATGCTGTGATAGTCACTTCGGCCATCCTTACTTCCAGGTAATGTGGTATTTTAGCGTTCTCATATTCTCACCTGGAGTGTGAAGAACACCTTGCCCAAAACCTTAATATCGCATTTAGAACTTTGAACGATTAACGCTAATGCAACTTGCTTACCGTTTGCCACTCACTTCCGTCTTGCGGGCTGCTGACTGTTACACCTTGCTGTTGAGATCAGCTGTTAGGCCCTACTTTGATGATCTGGGTGGACCTCTCATCAGATGTCACTGGCTGTTTTTCAGGGTGGTTATAATAGGTGAGCACCTAGTTATATACAATTATAGTGCAATGCTATGACGTGCACTGGAAATTCAGTTGAAACCAATCCACAGGGCAGACCAAAACGATTATGTGGACCGCGGTCCGTGCATCACGTGATAAAGCGTCACCAGTTCGCATGGACCGCGTTGGACCACTCAGGCCAGCAGCCTTCGCGGTCCGCTTTTCGGTCCGCAGTCTCGACGGCGGACCGCGATATCAATCAGCGTGGTCTGACTGCGGCCGCGTCGAGTGGGCTCAGCCGGGTCCAGTTGCGCCAATAGAGAAGGTCGCGGGAGCGCGGCTGTTTCGAAGGGCTCGAAGGAGCCTGTCAATCACCCCCGGTGGGATAGGCAGCGGGCTAGGCTTACAATCGCGGTGTATACTTAATGCGCGCTTTCACTAGATACCCCTACGTCTCTGACTAGTGTGATGCTAGCCATCATAATCACATTGTTTCACGCATGTGGGCCTAATTATAAGGGAATAATTTGGTTCCAGCGAGCGGTGACGAGCCGTATGCAACCCGGGTCGTCCCGCCGTCACCGCTCGTCGTGTCGCCTTCATGCAAACGACGGCGGCGGCTGCGTGAGCACGCCCGCCCCGCATGTATGTGGCTGGCTGTTATTGTGGGTATGAAATGGTTCTTGCAGACTTGTGCGTTACATGTTATCGCGGCCAAACGGCGCCTGTGTTAAACCTTCTAGCTTGAGAGTTCAGATGGTCGGCTATTCGTGTTCCGCTCAGCCGGCCCGGCGTGAGGATGCGCCTTGCTCTGGGTCGGACCGCAGCGGACCTTGACGTCGCGCCACGCGACCGATTGGACCGTGGACTTGGTCCGTCTTGTGGATCGGCCTTTACCAGAACTTGCAAAATTTCACCAAGAGTGGGGTGCTCTGGTCTTCCAATAGCACTGTATATATATGCCTGCCGGCTTCTTCATTTCAGCGATTCGTTGCTCTCCGAGTTTGGAATCAGTGAATTGGGATGTATTGTATTTAACGTCTTTATGTAATGTTTAACCTGAACCTTTGCTGCCATTGTTCATTGGACTGCTGAAAAAAAATCACGAAGGTGGGAGTTAGTAAAAAAGAGACAACTAGTATGCTCAAGATGTGACATTTAGAAGTGACACGGCCGCTTGATGTCCCTCTTTTGGTGCAGCCCGCCGAATGCTCCTCTCCACCTGTGAGAACGATAGTTCGCTTTGCCTCCGCCGCGTCGCCGGTGGCGCGCGCTATCAGTGATGCGGGGCGTCAATTCGGAAAGTGGCCACACAATCAGCCATCCGCGCTAGCAGTTCTGGGTTAGGCAGTATTACTGCGCTTTGTCATGCTTCACTTGAGACACCTTGCTGAACAGGCTGCAGTCACACATTTACGTGGAGTGGATGCATGGTCCTTAATATGGGATTGCACTATTGAGCTTATAGTACTGGAATTTTCGATTCTGAAGCCTGTTCGTGAGCTTTGGGCTTTTTCTGAAGGAACTTCCGGCTGCTGATGACGACACGCGAAAATATCAAGGTAGCGCGGGACAGCTTTATTTTTTCCACGTTCGGCTCAATGTGCGATCAGCTTAAGAGTCAAACTAGGTTCACAATTCACAACTTTTGTTGAATATTAAAGTGGCCTTGAGAGTAAAACATTCCCTAACGTTCTGCATTTATTAAACATTCCTCTCTCTCTCTCTAAAAGATTTGTTCTGAGGTTCTTAATGAGGTGGTTTGGTCTAATAACAGGAACGATGGGTCGTTTTCGCGCACTAGATGTAGCACAGCATGCTGTAGTGTGTTGTCAACCCACATGCCTAGAAACATGGCGCTGTTTGTCTAGTGGCTGTCTGTGGCCATACGGATAATAAAGAACCTTGCCTCTTCCACAGAGTTCAGCACACTAAAATTCAGGTTACGAAGCAGGTCATGCTTGAGGGTCCCGGTAGAAAAATACCCTAAGGGGATAACATCAGCTGTGGAAAGCCCCCGCAGGATAAACCAAAGAAGCCTGCCGGCTATTTTAGTGGCATTGCCGGTTCGAGGTTCACAGCTGATTCAAGGCCGGAAATTTTGTCGACTTGACAGCCATACATTACTTTTTGCTGCATTGACATTTCGTCAGTAATCAGGCTGCAGTATGGCTGTTTTATTGACCACAAGCTTTGTCCATCCAGTTGAAGCCGTTTCTTTATTAAGTTTGTTACTCAAGCCTCCTGCAGAAGGTCCCATGAGATTTTTAGTGTGCTTTGACACGGCAGCTCCAGCAGTTTTCTGCCCCTCACATGCTCGTAACCTTTACAAGAAGTCGCCTTCCACAACACTTTCCCGCAACCTGGGTTCCTGCCTCGTCAGCGCGCCGTATCACTATTGAAAATCTGTTCCATGAAAAATTTGGCACACCCGTCTCCTTGTTAGGCTTCCGAAAGGGTGTTTAGTGCTTGCAGAGCTCGGTTGTCTCCATAGTGTTGAACTTTCTCTAAATTCATCACAAGTTTGCTGAAGTTTTTGCAAGCGTGGTTTAGTCTGCACTTTCATCTCAAGACGGTGTGCGTTTCTTTTCGTCGCTTCAATGCATCTAACTAGGTTAAATGTCATTTAGCATTCTTCACCTTTTAATTTAACGTGTTCCTTACCTTCAACACACTCGCCTGAACCGACATTTTCTTTCGTCTGGTATTCACTGGCTGCGCTTTGAGCGTAGAATTCTTCTAGACGAGGATGTTTTGCTTTTTTCCCTTCCTCCTGCTACCGCAAGTTCTTATAAAATTCTTGCTTGCATGCATGTGCGCTTGCGTATTACTAAAATTCTTTCCCCGGAAAGGCATTGCCACCATGCAATGCCTTTTAGAGCAGTGCAGGTCAAGAGCACCGTTCCTTGACCGGAAGGGAGTCCTAGCAGGGTGGTTTCCACTTAATTTGGTGAAAATGTTGTTTTTCTGCAGATTTGCGATTTTTAGGGCAAAGAGGAATGGCAGAAGCAAGGGACCACATCGGAGTGACCATCTCAGAATGTTTACCGAGGCATGTGAAATGTGGGTATGCATTTATTTTGAGTTGACCTGGATGTATAAGCTTTAGTGCGTAACTCAGTTTTTTTCTTTTCAGCTGCCTACCTGTTCGAAGTTAGTCAACATAATTGATATTTATTGATAACATATTCAAAGTTAAAACCAAGTTCGGTTTGTGTAGTATTTTAAGCACCCCAGCACAGACCTCTAAGCTCTCATAAAATGGGTGATAAGTTTCCAGAGCAGTTTAGCAGGATAGCAGAAAAATGATCACGACATGAATGGACAGAGCAAAACGCAAGTCATGCAAGCTTCCTTGTTTTCTGTAACTCTTATTTTATAAATTTATTTGCAAGAAGTGAAATCAGTTTTTAGTTGCAATTGCATGGCACCTTTCCTTTTCATGTCGTAATCATTTTTGTGGAATTTAGCATATCTGCCGTCATACCGTTACCCAACCTGCCAGCATTCCATCAGCTACCGACGTCTACCAGCATGACGCCATCCATCACCCTGCCAGCATGCAGTCATCTGCCGCCATGTCATCATTATTGCCGTTACCATAATCCACCATGTTGATGTTTCATGGATTCCATCAACTCCACATTTTCAATAGGGTTCCATACCCTTGTTCGCCGCTAAGCCTTGTTTTGCAGGATTGCCTAGGGTTTACGCATCTTGCACGGACGACGCTGGAGAGCTGACTTTCACGAAGTAATAGCACCGTTGTCTTGTTGATGTGAATGCCAAGGAGGCGCTTGAAATCACATCGTTGTACTTTATATATGGCGGACGCTTTTGTGACTCCGCGGTGGGCAATGCGCTGCTTGCAACATTCCGCAAACGAGTGCGTGACACCTCTTTCCAGCCTTCGCAAGAGCACAAATAAAAGATTCTAGGAGATGCGCCGTGAAAAGTTCTCGTTGCAGGAGCATCAGCCTTTCTCGCATGCGCAAAAATCTTAGAAACGCGCTTGAAAGTTTTTATCGCGTGTCGGGGGCAAACACTAGTGGCTACGAAACGTTAGTGCGCAAGCGACGGATTCAATGAAAGCACACAGTTCGAGCTCTTGTAGTTTGCCCAGCAAAAACATGTTGCGATAGGTTGGGCCATTATATATATTTGATCCTCCCTCCTCCTCAAAACTACCGTCCCCGTTTCGGAGACCGTGCCAGATATAGCAAAAAAATAATAACGTGCAGTGCGAGCGAAGAAAAAGGTTTAACAACCGTCACCAAAGAACAAGCAAGAAAACCAGGTCGTACTTGGTTTGTTTCTTTTCTTTATTTTTGGGCCAGAGTAATTTGGCTGTTCAGTTTTCGCAGTTGGACCGAATAGCGCCCAGCAACAGCGGAACGCCAATTAAAGTGGCCTTTGCAGGAGGTCATATCTCGGAGCTCATTTCTTAAATCGTAAAATGCGGTCAGTGGCGTGAATGGCATCTCTTGCCCTTTTGTATTAGTCAGTGCGTTTCAACGGCTTCGCATAAAGGTTTAGACTACCCACTTTGTGGTTGTTTATTTTCATAAAATACTGTATAATGCAGAAAACTTTAGTAACAAAGGACGGTTGTTTTTTTTTCCCTTGAGCTCCGATTCTTTCCTCATGTATAATTTCATAATACCCTTTCACCTATTCCACAAAATATCAAAAATTGGTGGGCAAACACAGGCAGTAGTGCCAAACTTCCAGTAAGAATGTTACAAATGACGGGGACTTCCTTGAATGGAAAAGTCATCGATGCTTCCGAAACGGCACATCGGAGTTAGCGCTGTTTGCATATAATATACACCTGCACCTCCCTTCGCATACGGCAGTGTTTTTTTTAGTTAGACTGTATCTCTGCGGGCAGCGCTTCGTCACTGCCTGAGACCTGTGTGAATGACAAAAAGGGCATCCCAGAGCCCTGCTAGTCTTCAGCCGGCGCTTGATGTGCCCTCTGAGGCTTTCGCTCGCTTTGAAATTTATCTCCTTGTTCCTTTTCCGGCTTCCACATCCGGACACGCGGTTAATTATGCAACGCAGTTCTCGATTACTCGGGCGTTGCCAACCGGCTGTACCACGGAGGTTGCCGAGGCTCTCGTCCAGAATAAAACGTTGAACCGCCGTGCTCTTTGGCAACTTGTCACAGACTGAGGACACTACTTTTTCTGAGAA
>NW_027526233.1:22614716-22706689 GCF_048455015.1 Haemaphysalis longicornis
AATAATTATGCGAGTAATTACGATAACCACCCCGCTCGTGTTTGTAGGTCAAACGTTAAATGCAAAACGTGCAACGTCCGGCAGGAATCGTTGATGTGTAGGACCACGCTAAGAGACAAAACAAGACGCAACGCTTTATCCGTGCCTCAAATGGAGGCAATCAGCACAGCTTGTACTATGCACGCAGTGGATGGAGAAGACCAAGATGAAAACACAGGTGTACTCCTGCAGACGGCAGTGACTTGGTTCGGCGGAGTAACAGGAGGTGATAATGCCAGACTGTTGCTTGATAGCGGAAGCCAGAGATTGTTTATATCAACCTGGCTTGCAGAAACGTTTGTATCAAATGTTCACCGAAAAGAAGATTGTGATAGGCACCTTCGGTGGAGATGGAAAGGTTAAGGTGATGAGTGTGGTGCAAGTTTCCGTGGCCCCAGAAAGAGAAAGTGACGCAATTATCATCGAAGCGGTGAAGGTTGAAGTGATATGTCGAAAGCGACCACCAAAACCAAGATAAGAGTTCAAAAATGCAGGCGATTGGCGTGAAGATCGCAGATGATAATAAGAAACCCGCAGCATTTTAATCCGTCGGCATGCTAATAGGATCGAAATATTAGTCGGACGTCTTTACGGGGACATCAAAAGGAGTTGGAGACATGCTTATGACCGTTGAAACAAAGCTTGTTTTGGTTACGCAAGGACCACTCCAACAGAACAGAATGACACTAACGCAAGCGCAGATGGTGATGGTACCCAATGAGGGAGCCGTCGTGAATGGACTACACGAAGAATTGCAAACGTTTTCGAGCCTCGAATCCATCGGCATTGAAAGCAAGATGAATGAATCAAGGAACAATGACCCATAGTTGAAGGTTGTGAGAATTGAATAGTCAAGCTTGGAGACCGATATTCAGTGTTTACCCTAGAAAGAAAACGTAACACTGGATATTAATTACGACATTGCGAAAGAGAGGCTTATGCAGCTAACTAGTAGATTAACCAAAAATGAAGAAACACTCATTCGGTACGACAAGGCAGTAACGGGATATTTTTAATCGATTGTGGCGGAAAGGGCCCCAGGCGAAACAGAAGGGCTCAGAACCCTTTGCTACTATATACCACACCAAGCCGTCATTCTAGAAGACCTAGAAACAACCAAAGACCGAGTCGTGTGCGACGCGTCATGTAGCTCAAAAAAGGAGGGTCCCTGAACGACAACTTGAAAAAAGGACCGAATTTCAACGAGTACATACTATAACTGCTGATGAACTTCAGAAACTACAAAGTGGCAATATCAGACGTCGAGAAGGCATTCTTGCAAATTTCAATTCATGAAGGAGACAGAGACGCCCTTAGATTCCAGTGGTGGACGGACGACGACGAAGGTAATATACCGGAAGAAACAGAGACTTGGCGAATGACCAGAGTAACTTTCGGATGAGCACCGAGCACGTTCCGACTAGCAGCCACAATCAAGCACCATATGAAGGCAATGGAAACATAGTTTCCTGACACGGGGAGGTGAACAAGCTGCACAAGGCTATTTACATTAACGACGTGTTTCTGGGTGCTTCAACAATGGAAGAAGCCAAAACTGTGTACAAGGAGGCCAAAAAAGGTTTCAGTAGAGCGTCAATGAACCTCAGAAAATGGACCATACTACAATGAAATGAACCATATATTTAAAGAGCACGAAAAGGATGAAGTACACGAGATGGTCCGCAGAAAAACGATAAGTACATTGCTCGGGATGGTGTGGCACCACTTAGAAGACATGCTATCCTTCCCGGTAGAGAAATGGGCGTCACCAACAAACAACACTTCTTTGACAGCAAGAGCCATCCAGCAGGCTACGGCAAGAATGTTCGACGCACTTCAATTTTTATCGCCAGTCACCGTTTGAAGAAAATAGCATTTCAGAAGATATGGAAGTTAAGAGAGAGATGGGACGACCCTCTGCCTGCCCAAGAAATGAGAAAATGGATATGTTTCGTTAAAGATATACAGAATCTAAATCACATAAAAGTGCTCCGATGCAACTGCCACAAAAAGAAAAGAACTCCGCGACTCGGACTCTACATGTTCTTTGCCCATGCAAGTCCTGAAGCATATGGGTCCGCGGTGTACATCGTCCTCGCTTACAACGACGCGTCAAGAGACACAAAACTAATGGCAGCAAAAAGCACAGTGCCTTCTATGAAGACTCTAACGTTACCAATGGTAGAGCTTATGGCCGGCGTGGTTGCCGCGAGGATGGGCGACTACATGAATAATCATTACATCAGAATACTCCAGAAAACTTTCTAGTGGACTGGCTATATGATAGTCCTACATTGGATAAAAGGAAACAGTAAAAAAGCCATACCTCGAGAACAGTTTGTCGGAAATACGAAGAACGACTAATCCCAGCGGCGGGTCGTTCGTGCAGGGAGAAAATAACCCGGCAGACCTTGTCACACGCGGGATCAGCTCGAAGACCTTGAAAGAATCGGACCTGTGATGGAGAGGTCCAAAGTGGATGACTGCACCTGACGTGAATGACCAAGAAATCGTCGAACTTAGCACTGCTTTAAAACTGGAAGAACTCGCCCAATGCAATAAATGTGAAGTACGTACACGTACACAGTGCGTGATGAAAATAGAAGAATATAGTTCATATCACACCCGTAATACGTGTCACTGCTTGGGTTTTCCGATTCATAAATCGTCTGAAAAGAAAACATGACCAGGGGCTGTTGAAGTCAACTGGAATAAGGGAGGGAGAAAACAACTGGATAAAGCAAGCGCCAGAAACTATTTGTGCTTTTAGTTCAAGCAAGAACAAGGGAAACATGTTTTATTGCACGGAATTGAAGTTTATTTAGATGATGAAAGTGTGCTTCCACGCAAAGGACTGTAGTAGAGCAAGCTAACGAACCGGTATCTCATTGTGTTGCCTAAATGAGGTCATTTGACGGAGCGTTTGGTCATACATATTCATCACCTAGTTATGCATGGAGGTGTTCATGACAAGTTGTCGCAACTACGCACAAGATGTCGGGTGGTACAAGGATTTCAGGGGGTGATGAAAGCTGTGAACAAATACTTTGTTTGCAAGAGGCACAACGTGAGACCTTGGACGCAAGCTACACTACCATTACCAGCAGACCAAGTGAATGAAGCTTTGCCATCTGAAATCAGCGGTGTCGGCTTTGCGGCAAGACTTCACGCACAAGAAAAAGACGGGCAGATCAGGGTGTACGTTATCATTTTCAGCTGTGCCGCCACAAGGGGTGTACATTTAGAATTAATACCCAACATGTCGACCAACAGTATTTTGCAAGCATTCAGACGGTTTGTTGCAAGAAGCGGTATACCAGCGTTAATATACTCGTGCAAAGCAAAGACATTCAAGAAGGCAGTGAAAAAAGTCAAAAGAATGATTCGAGCCATCCAGGACGAGACAACGCAGGATAAGTGCTCCACACAAAAGATTCAATGAAAGACCATTGCAGAGTGCGCACCTTGGTGGGGAGGCTACTACGAACGCCTAATACGGATCATCAAAACATCAATGAGGAAGGTAATAGGAAAAGCAACGATCTCCTACGAACAACTTAGGACGATAGTCACCGAAGTGGAAGGCGCGCTAAGCAACCGTCCTCTTACCTACGTGCACGCTGAACCTGACGAGCCCCTCCTTATAACACCAGCTGACGAAATTAGAGGAATAATGGAACTTCATGAGGAAGCAAAGTGGACGCAAATGCAAGACATCCAAACGACTTGGAAAAGTCGGTGTCGCACTATTCGGTCTTATTGGATCAGCTGGCACCAAGAGTACTTGAGGGAGATTGCCCCGACGGTTCGTGCCAAAAGAGTAAGAACCAGAGGCCTGTCAGTACGGGACGTAGTTCTCCTAAAAGGTCGTGGACCAAGAACATTCCAGAAGGAGTGTCGAATTTAGAAGGTGTATCCCGGACATGACGGAGAAATTAGGGCGCGCCAACGCACCAATAGGAACAACACGCTACTACGTCGGTGTACAAGGCGCATATACCCGCTCGAAGATTGTTTTAATAGACGCGCGGATTCCCAGAACATCTGGCGCAATCGGGAACCTGTAAAATGTTCTCATAAAGGGTCAAGATGAAGACGAAGAAGAAAGGCCTGCTCATGCAGCGGGAGTGGGCGATCTGTATCATTTTTTTCGCCATTACCCCTGCGTGTTCCGACAGCCACTGTGGCTGTCGTTTGCATACACATGAAGGTATTTGGACCTTCATTAGGTTAAAAAAGTCTGAGGCCATTTCTACAAACGTGAAACCTAGGGAGGGGCGAAACATGGAGTGTAGAAGTGCATTCTTTTCGTTTTTCGGTTTCTGCAAACGGAAATGAAACCATTGGGGGGGGGGGGGGGGTACAGGTATAGAACTTTGCTGTAAAAGTCTTAAAAATCTTTTGTCTTGGAAGCACGAAGTTCTCTAACGTGAGGTGTAAACAAGTGTCCCAATGTTTATTTTTGGTATGCATTACGAAGCGCTCCAGAGCGAGGCATAAGCGAGTGTCCCGGTGTTATTTTAGCGCGCGTTATGTTCTAGCGCGAGGCGTAAAAGACTTCCCGGATTTTATTTATTTATGTATTTATTTATTTATTTATTTATTTATTCAATTATTCATTTATTCTTTTATTCATTTATTCTTTTATTAATTTATTTATTTATTATTTACCTTGTGCACCTTAATGTTCTACAGGGCATTACTGAGGGGAGTATGATTCAATTCAATTCAATTCAACCTTTATTTCCAACAAGAAGTTTAGGGTCCCCAGGCGAGAAGGGAAACTAAAGACCACTTGCATCAGGATGTTTACATTGTACAAACACAAACATTCTCTTCATAATGCACATTATGCACAAACACTAAACCACTATGTATGCAGCACCGCGCAGATATTTACAAAGGCGTAATAAAAATATACACTTTTTTTTTAATTGCGAAAGTTGGCTCTATAGCATAAAACGGTGGAGGGGAGTGTGTTTAATTGTACGTAAACAGGAAGTTTTCACTAAGAAAGTTAAAAGGCTCCGGTGATACGGCCGAAAGAGCCAGCATCTGTAGTCGGGAGGTCGGCCTGGGTTGAGTCTCACACAAATATACACAAGTATTGCACGTAGCATAGGAAAAATAACAAACTACCATTGGTAATTCCATGCCAACTGAGAGAAAACATCGAAAGGCAAATGAACACTGTGGCAAAAAAGTGTCACAAACAATCCAGGTGTGAAGTAATCAGACACTTTTAAGCAAAACTGGTCAATATCGTTGGTAAGCATTAGGGCTGGTGGCAGGTGATTCCACTACGATGTAGTTCTAGGAATAAAGAAATTTGAATGTGATACATTGCGGCATTTCGGGATACCGACTTTGCAGGAATGATCTATGCGCAATGAAACATCATCTGGGCGGGGGGAGGGGGGAGTGAGATGAGAGAATTTTCAAGGGGGGCGTTCAATTTACAGACTTTAAAGAAAAGACACATGCGCATTAAGGTCCTTAGCACTGTGAGTGGTTCGAGATGAAGATTCCTTTTTATTTGCGTTATGCTTGATTAACGGCCGTAATCGTGAAGGATGAAACGCGATGCTCGGTTCTGAATTACTTCAAGTGCATTTATGAGCGATTTATTGCGTGGATCCCAAACTGAAGACACGTATTCGAGTTTTGAGCGAGCAAGCGACCTATACAATAAGAGTTTAACAGAAGCGGGGGCCAAGGAAAAATGTCGCCTAATAAAAATCGATCATTCAGTTAGCATTCAAGATAATTGAGGAGACGTGCAAACTCCAACTAAGTACTTCTGTTAAGATAACCCCGATGTAGTTATAGGACGACACTGGTAGCAATAGAGAGGTGCTCATATTGTAACAGGAAGGGGTAAGTTACGTTGGCATGACTGCTACATTAGTTTACATTCAATAATATTAAGTGCCATATGCAAGTCGTGAACCAATTATATATAGCGTGAGGATAATGTTGAATAAAAAAAGTCGTTATATTTTTTATTACGCGGTAAAAAACACAGACATCTGCAAAATGTTTTAGAGAAGAAGTAAGATTGTGGGGCAGATGATATATATATATATAAGGTAAAGCAGCGGACCCAAAACTGAACGTTGTGGACATCTGAAGTGACAGGAAGAGTTCTATAGTTTAGTCTATTGACTTGAACAAATTGAGAGCGATTTTTTAGAAAACATTTATTCTACATCAGAACATTGGAGTCTATATTCAGTTCGCCTTTTTTGCGAAGAAGTAGGCTGTGGGGCACTTTTTCGAACACCTAAGAAAAAAGTATATTTATGCAATCAGCCGCGGAACCGTTTTCAAGAACAGAATGAAGGTCGTTTGGGCAGAAAAACTAGCTGCGTTTCACACAAAAATAATTTTCTGGGGCCGTCTTGTTCAGGTGCAAATAATGAAAATGTTAAAAAAAATGCCTTGTGAGAAGCGATGACGTGTTCAAATCTTTTACGAGAAATACTCGTTAACGATAAGGGGCGATAGCTCAAAGCGGAATGATTGTTACCATGTTTATGGGGTGGCATCAGTTTACCTATTTTTCTGTTAATAATTATTTAATCAGCCCCTGATGGAAAGGGTTGATTAAATATTTTGAACACTATCATAGCAGAATAAATTGAGGTGTTTTTAGGCACTTTTTTATTCATATCATCCAGACCAGAACTGCAGGACAACTTCACGCTCTTAATTATGCGTGCAATGCCATTAAAAGAAAATGAATAAGATCCATTGGGAAATCAATATGAGTGTGACAATGACGGGCTAGTACGACTGGAAAAGGCTTGACGTACCTTGATTGCATGAGGCGAGGATTACGACGACTGCGACGACAGGTGACACCAACAGCCCAGCCCCTAAGGGGCTTTGCCTATAAAGGAGGGAAGCACGCACTTCTTCCCGCTAAAAAAGCAAACTTGTTAATGCCAGTAGACTAGCATCGATCCCGGCGGCTCGATGGGTTCGTGACAGGTGAGCGAAATTATGCACTTTTATTGTCTCTACAAATTATGGCGACGGCAACTTTGAATTTTTATTCTACAATTAAACAGCGAGGCATGCTGTTGATGGTGGCCTTTTTGTTAAGCTGATATATAGAGCAGCAAGAGCACAATATTGCTCAGGAGTAACACATTATTATGTCCGTACTAATGAACCTAATATTTTATAAATTCATTTTTATGATGTATTTAGTACTCTTAGTTCATAAAAATGTTTTCGCAATCTTAAGAAAGAATAGTTTTAGGAGGTTTGCAATGTTAGGATATTTGCAATGGTGCAGGTGCACCGATTCAAAGGAGGAGTACCTATAGATGACTTACAGCAAATTGGAATAATTTCGTGCCTTTTCAACTGCTCGAGTACTAGAACTTCCGGTAGTAAAAATTATTCTCATGTGTTGTATGGGTGACAAACGCTTGATAAGGCTTGCGAGAGAAATATCAAAGAATTGAATACCGTTAGATATGTAGGCACGGGCAACAGCGGCAGTGAAACGCGGACCGCACAAACCCTCTTATCACGGGATAATTCTTGTTTATTTTTAGAAGCAAAGATTTCAGAATGTAGTTCGAAATAATATTGGTGTAGGATGAGTCTATGGCACTTGTAGGTGCGGTTGGATAGATCACTGCTAGGTCCACTGGCCGTAATTTACAGATAAACTTCAAAATATGCGTTCTGCAGCAAAATGTATTTGAAAAAAAGGCCTTGTATTGGCTTCCCTCACAGCAAATGTCGTCGAAAGGCTGTAGTCTTCTCCAGCTCCAGCCACGAAATTGCCCTCTTCTACACCTTGGACACGGTTCACTCACCCTCCCCCGCATCCCATCTCGTACTTCCCAAGGTAAATAAGGTGGAATATTGCTCAAGCGAATTCAATTCATCTGATTGCAACTGCTCGACCGCATATATGCGATACTTCGTAAACTGTTCGACTTCGATTGCCGCGGCGCGGTCGAGGCTGAATCAAGCTATGTTTGTATTGTTTTTATTGTTTTTAAGTGTTATATTTGTAGTTGCGCTCGCAAATATCAAGCGCACATATCCTTTTAATTAAAAGAAATTGTACAAAGCAGTGATGAAATAATGTCCGCCAAAATATTGATAATCTTTTATTTTTGGTAGAAAGCGAAGAAAGTATGCCGCATGGTAATAAATTTGGTCGTTGACAAAGGTTCCACAACTATAAACATCTAGTTTTACTAATACTTCACCTTTTCGCCGGTTGGCTCTATAAAAGGGCCGATAGAGATGCATCCCGATTTACATTCGAACATTGTCGGTTTTCCGGAGCCCAAGAGAAACTATCGTCTTTAAAAACTATTTTCATCGCATTGATGAAAAGTTGCACGACATATATCCAACACATCGCGATAACACGGAAAGGCAGGCCAGCTGGTTTGACATCTTAACGGTAACTTTTCCGCATTCGATACGGGGACACAGAAAAAGAGGACACGAAGAGAAGCGCTGACTAACAACTGATCTTTATTAAGAACATATCACATTGATACCCGGAACGTCCTTCCTATGAACACTGCACATGGTCAGAATGGTGCACACATTGTCTCATCACTAAGAACACTTTTTTGATGAACAACCTACTTCATGCTGTTTAGTGTGCACTGTCCTCAGGTCAGAGTGCTGGAGGCAGTGTCGGTTCCCCAAGGACTGTCTTCAAGTGGCCAGTTCACAGGCAGCGGGGGGAAGATTTGACTGGAAAACATGCCGTTGGTGGTGCGACTGTGCAGTGAACCTCATGGAGGTGTTGTGGCGTCATGTGTGGGCCTCTCTACCAAGGAAAATGAAGACAAACGCTGATACGGGGAATGTGTTGATTCTCGGCGACACCCTTGTGGACGAAGATCGGAAAAAGTTCATACAATTGCGACCTACGTTCTGCGTTGAACCGCTGCTTCAGACGCCGAAGAGACTGGCCCTGGCAGGGAACATATCCGGGAAAGTGAGTGAAGAGGAGAGCGATTTTTGCGTCAAAGACTGTGTGGAAGTAGTAGCCAATGCCAAGGGCAGGTGTAAGAAGCAACTGTGTGTTGTTTCGCTAGCTCGCTATGTGCATTCAAATGATTTACGAGTGGTGAGAGCCTACAAAGGAGGGTATCCGGTAGCTATGCCAGATAGCACGTACTCTGAAAGAGCTATGAATGTGATGCAAAAGTGCTTTAAAAAAGTAATGGTAATGCCCTAGGTAGCCAAGAAATGTGCAATGGATTTGCTAAAGAAGTGCGATATAGTAAAGTTGGCTTAGCAAATAAAAAGCAAAAAGGGCCAACCACTTGAGGTGTTTTTTGCAGCAAAAACCCATAAGCCCGGAAATCCGTTTAGGTCAATTGTTTCAGAACGCAACACCTAGTGTGCCTACTATCGGCCTTTCTGCAAAAAATTCTCGCATCATTGAGAGTGAATCACCCCGTTTCCATCACGAATTTTGAAGAGGTAGTAGGCTATGTATCCGGCCTGGCGAAAGGGAGACACACGGGATTTAGCGTAGACATACACGACTTGTATTATTCGTTTCCACAGGAGGCTTTACTTAAGAGTGTGAGGGAATGTGTCGAACAGGATAACGACGAGATAGCCTTTTGCAATAAGTGTGGAATGTCGCTGCAGACCTTCCTAGAAGTACTGGGTATGTATTTGGAGAGCACGTTTGTACAGTACAGAAACACTTTGTTTTTTCAAAAAAGCGGAGTATGCATAGGGTCGAAAGTAGCCCCGGTTTCATACACAATTTTTTTTTAGTATGGTGGACCGACGTATGAACACTGATTTAGAAGACAGTAAGCTGAAAATCTTTAGATACGTAGACGATTATTTGGTCCTTGGCGGTAACATGGAACTGGAGGAGTTCAAAGCAAAGGTGTTCGATGGGTTTACTGTTAAAGGTGAAGGGTTGAGGTTCATGTATGAGATGCCAGCAGACAACTGTTTACAGTTTCTGGACGTTAGATTCAGGTTTTAAGACCTGCATGTTTGCTGGAGCTACTCACCGCGTATGGAAAAACCCCTATAGCCATACGCGTCTGCCCATTCAAGAATAATAAAAAATGGAATAGCGATGGATTGCTTCCAATCAGCCCTTTACCAAAACGTGTAAACCCAAGATAGGAGAAGCGTTCAGAGAGCAGGAACAGCGCCTTAAGAAGGCAGGGTACCCTACTTCGTTGCTGCTAACGGCAAGTGAAAGACTACTGAAGAGAATAAAGTAGGCGGGCAAGGAGAAAGAAAAAAAGAGGGAAAAAAAGAAAGTAGCAGTTATTCCGTATGTGCACGGCCTCTCCCACAAACTCAAAAAAGCCGCAGCTTAGTACGATGTGAATGTCGTCTTTCCGGCAAGAAACAAAGTGGGACGTATTTGCCCTGGGGTGAATAAATTGTATGAAAAAGAGGCAAGCAGGAAAACAAAAAAGAGTTCTATGCGCCTCAAAAAGAAGTTTGTAGAATGTAAAAACAATGTTGTGTACAAAATCCCTTTCACGTGTGGGCAGCACTATATCGGGCCGACAGGCCGATGCGTTAGTATCACGCTGACGGAGCATTTGTCCAGCCTAAAAGGACGCCCATATACACATTTGGTAATGCATTCTGCAAAATGTGCTCCAGGAAAGTGCAAAGCGATGTTTGATAAGACGACCATTTTGTTCGTTCACCGAAATCGGACTACCAGGGAGATTATGGAGCCATGGCACATGTGTAAAACAACGAAAGGGTGCGTAAGCTATCCGTCTATCGCCTTGTCGCAAAAAGAGAGTGACTTGATAAACAGCATGAAGTAGGTTGTTCATCAAGAAAGTGTTCTTAGTGATTAGACAGTGTGTGCACCATTCTGACCATGCGAAGTGTTCATAGGAAGGACGTCGAGGGTATAAATTTGATATGTTCTAATAAAGATCAGTTGTTAGTCTGCGCTTGTCTTCGTGTCATCTTTTTTTGTGTCCCCTCATCGAGTGCGCAAAAGTTACAGTTAAGACATCGTGATACTCTAGCGTGTTCGTATTTTACTGCACTAATCTTTCCTCCCACGAAAGACCCCTTTTTGTTCTTGAAGTGTAGCCATACATTCTTATTGCTGTGCACTGTCATTTTCACAACACTTGGCTTAATTTTGGTGGCCGGCAGTGCTGGGATTAAGAAGTAATAAGGCGCCCTCGTAGGATTTCACCATATGACACACGCCCGTGTCCTTTGGCAAACCATTCCCCCAATAAAAAAAGGTAAGCCAGGTAACTGGTCGACCCATGCGCTGATGAGACGCACTTCTCCAAAGATTGTAAGGCTATGTACGGCTCGATGGAGAAAAATTGCTTTCCGCGGAAGCCTTCATGCATGTTACGCGCGTGCATATTTAATCCTAAATGGGTTCCCTTGAACTGGAACGTTGGGAGGAGTCTCTCCGTTTAATGCAGAAGGTGGTCTGGCTCCACCTGTTTTGGTGTTGTTTACTCGCCAAATCGCTAAAGAAGCACAGCATTTGCTAGAGAGCTCGAGCCAGTCGAAGATAACGCTCCGCTAGGCTTGTTTGTCTGTTGACAAGTGAAAGCCTACGCGTGGGCGGTTTCATAGCTCGCCGTCCTTTCCCCCACGCTTCCCACTTGATGTCTCACATTGATGTATGGAACAGATCGCGCTGTGACCAAGTACCAATGGGATCTTTGTTTGCTCAATCCATTTTGTAATGTCTCTTGTCAGTTGGTGGGACGATATTTTATGCAGCCACTCGGGGCAAGCATTTTTCATGCCTATTAGAACACTGGCTTACGATGGAGCTTGTTCCGACATTAGCGGAACAGAATGTGGGTGTTCAGGCAAGGCGAGGGGGCAAGCATCCCAGAGTACTCGCAAAATTATCCTTACTTAGTCAATATTAAAATAACTGCAGGGAATACGCCAGGTTCACCTGCGTGGAGACATTATTTGGCGAAATTGTGCTCCCAAATGAGGAGGAAGAGAAAACAGTAAGAAAGCACCTGAGGATAAGAACACGCAGAGTGTGCGGAGCTGATTTTGTCATAATGCGCGAGTTTTGTCTTCATAACATTCAGACAAAACGGTGTATTTCTCTCACGAATTAGCTGGTATCACGCAAACACTTGCGTGCCATGTATTTGGTTCGACGTTTGTAACACGGACTTGCAATGTATTTATAGAACATGTATTTTATGATGTCACAAAAATTATTTATTTTCTTCGTCTGCAGTTTTATCAGTATTAAAATAATGATTTTGTGTCTGCAGACCCGCCACTGTGGCTCAGTGGCTTTGGTGATGTTTGGCTGTGCCCAAGGGCGCGAGTTAGATTCCTGGCCGCGGCAGCCGCTTTTCTGATGGACGCGAACAGCGAAAACGCGCGTGTGTACGAGATTTCGGCTCACGTAAATATCCCCGTGGGTCGAAATTACTCCAGAGCCCACCGCTACGGTGCACCTGATCGCATCTGGTGCGTCGGCTTGAGAAACCCAAGAATCAATCAATCATTGTGCTTGCGTACGTATATAGCAGTATCCAGTAAGCGCAATAAGTGTTGCGCCACAAAAACATGCAGTCAAAACATGTCTATAAAGAAATGCATAATATAATAATAAACTAATAACTCGGCGAAACTAAGGGCGTACTTCAATAAGGACAGTAGTCCGAAAGCAAGCTTTTTATGGAATGATTGACTGTGATAATCATGCTTACAATTCTTGTCTAGGGCAATGTCGAGACAATTCCGGGGAAAATTTTCGGTCTGCCTACTCGAAGCCTGTAAAAAAAAGACACTGTTTCCCTGTTCGTCACGAATTTTTTCTCCCAAATATTCTCGCAAATGGAAACGGCAAGCTTATCTGTGCAGTCCCAGCGGTTGTATAAGTCTGCTTACCTGACAATCTGGTTAAGTGGGTTGGGAAAAGGCGCTCAAAGAGGCTAAGCTGCCAACACGAAGTATGGTGGGTCCAGTTGATACTGACTCGCAAACAAAGAGCTGCTGTGGTTCTATACATTCATCAACGCAGCAACAACTCGAAACGTATCGTCAAGTTAGCAGGGCCCAACATGGAACTCTCCGCTTCTGGCAACCTGTCCAAGCTCCGCCGCCTCGCGAACTTTGCACAAAACAAATAAAGTTGGTGTAACAAGAAACACCAGAATAAGTTCGTCGGGTGTATTTAAGGAGTGGTTTAGAAGACTCCTCTGAATTACACGAAATATATGTCTCCGAGACCGGCACACATATAAAGGGCAGACTTCAGGAACATTAAATAATGTCTGTTACGTATAGTAACAGGCATTTGTAATTGCATTACCGTGACTGACAATGTTTTTTTTTATGAATACAACGGAGGTGCTCCCCAGGTGTCGTGTCTCCCTCATTCGGGCGAGTACAGAAGCCAGGGAAATTGCGAAAGTGGGTGATGAGTGGATAAGCATTGCTTCAATCTTTTCGCTTCAGAAGAAACCGCGTTTCTTGATGACAACTTACCGGTCCGCGGCTGCTTGCGTGTTACAGTGAATCCGTTTGCATTTGTCTCTTTTTCTCCTGTTTGTTCCCACCTGCTGACGGGGTGTAGTATAGACGCCCCACCATAATAAACTTATCCTGCCAGTCTGTTCTGTGCGGTGTTTTTTTTTTTGTTTTTTTTGCCCCGTCCTTGTTTTTGCGCATTTTTGCCTTCATGTCAAAGAAGAACCTGCGACCCCCAATCGCTTTAGTGAACACCTTGTTAAACGAAGCTTAGTTGAACTGCTAAGAATCGAACCTGGAACGAATGGAGAAAAGGAGCGAGAGCCCGCTGTCGGACCGATTGAGTACGTGCCCACGCGAACACGGGGGAGATAGGCGGTGGACTCACCGAGAACATCTGCGGGTTTGCCCCCTGCGTTCTCGCTGAATGCGACGTGTAATATCACCCGACCTCTCGCGCCGCTGTGCGCTCAACCGTCGGCACGTGTAGAGGCCGTGTGCACGCCTTGCGAACGCGCTACAAGTTGTAAAAAATAATTAAGGCTCACCAACGTGTTGCATCTAAATTATCCTCGTTCTGTGCCGCCGATTTCGTCGCCTGTGTCGGCACCGGCAGAAACGAAAGAGAAGCGGGATCGTGTAACACCGGGTTCGAGCTTCCATTCATTTTGTATTAAAAACGAGTTTCTACTCATGTGCTTCCCCAATAAAACTCAACCAACTACCATTCATAACTCCCGCATTGATTTAAACTTTGCAGAAATTATCCTTTTTGTTCAAAAACGGTGTGGTCAAGTGCGTTTGACTTGTCTCTGTTTTCATCTTTGTGAAGCCGCGTCTGTCAATTTAAGTGGCGTCGCATGGGAAATCGTAGGTGTCGTTTGCAGCTTCACTTTCCAACCACATTCACATGATGGATTGGCGCGCATTTTTCTCAGTTTTACAGCGAAGCTTTACTATTTTCACAGATGGCGTTCTTAAAGCGAAAACGGGTGCAGTGAAAATAAAGGCTTCCCGTGGCCGGAATCGCAACCTACGTTCCTCATGGTATGAAGCCGGGGTATATCCGATATCTCCACTTCGACATGGTAGAAGTGCTTTGGGTGTCGCGAGTGGTGCAAGGAGTTGCAAAATTAAACAAAAAAAAACTGCACCTCCGCGTGTCAAGACGTACATTTCATTACATTTCAAGCAGTCCCTGAAGCTCACGGACTGTCAAGGTGTAAAACATGGCAGTGGTTCCAATCCACTATGTGAAGGTGGTTGGCGAGCAAACCTTTAAACGACACCAACAACAATACCCACGCGAAATGACTTGGATTCGTACATGTGGATCCACAAAGAGTAAAACCAGCAATTCTGGCAGCCGTTACGTGTAATTCAGGGGACGGCCTCCCGAACGCGGCAGAAGCGTTGGAGACAGCCCGCTAGAGCGGCGGACTCCGCTGCTGTAGCCCGGCCGTGCATCGGCGGAAAGAGAACGGAGGAGCGGCTTTCGAAGGGTGAGACAGCACAGTCTACCCATTCTGATGTGCTCGATCGAGGCCGAACCACGACGCGACACGAGCGCAGACACGGAAACAATTCGGCTTGTAAGATGAGGGATTCCCATTTGTACCTATTTGAACAAGTTAGTTTGGTAAGTTTGAGAATTGTGAGAAAGCCGAGGGAACTTTTTAATCGCTATTTCTAAGTACCAGTTGCTACTTTCGCATTATGTAATACCGCTTAAAACACAACCGAATTGGTATTCTCAATTTGGAAAACGGAGTCTCATTCGTGGCAAGCCGTGTACAAAAGGTAGCGTTTTTCTAGCGGCCAGATGTCGGTACGTGGTTTGTACATTTAGTTTTCCCGCCCTGCAAACCAATCCTTAGCGTATGTTTGGCGTACGACCACTCAATTCCTACGGACGCGGGTTACCCAGGAGGTGCTGTCAAACTAGTTAATCAAACCCAGCGAAGGCTGCGCGCAATGAACTCGAAGATGTGCCAAAACAGGACCGAAACAACCTCCGCTAAAGGATACGACAAAAGCGTACCGCCGACGCCACCGCCGGCGAGCAGGCACTTCCGCGCGAGGAACGCGGGGAAAATTCGCCGCGCCATCTACACTTTGCTCTATAAGTGAAACCCTCCGCCCGAGCCCCCTCCACAACACCCTGCAGCCGTCTCAGCGGCGTATGGAGTTTGTTGTACCGCACGCCAGGAAAGAACCGTCGGCTGGTAGAGCTAGAAAGCTTATCTTTAAAACACAGGGAAAGATCCAGACATCTCGTTGAATCCTCAATCAGGGTTGCATGCGTTACACAAAGCGTTTGGAAAGAACTCTAGTGTTGAGTTAACATGTCCGGAACCTCAATTTGCAAACTATTTTTTGTAGTATCAATGAGCAGAAGATAGTCATTGACGTACCTGAATGTCTTCACTTCTTTACCTTGGGGGATCCGACTGGCCACATCCCTGCTAAGGAAGGCTAAAAACAAATATCTGAGTACAGGAGCCAGGGAACACACTGTACAGATTCCATTCTTGTGGAGGTATATGCGGCCCTCCCAACGCAAAAAAGTGTTTGGTTGACATCTTGGGATTATACCTTGCAGAAAAATGGGTTGACTATTGAAAGTTTTCTTCTAACGTGTACTTCTGCGCGAGGGGCTTGAGATCTGTTTTAAAATATGACAGATAGCGCTTGTTCAATAGTCACGGCTTACCACGAAATTGTAGGTGAACGGCACCGTTGCTATCAACTTAACCGATCCGAGCCTTGAGTAGTCAACCGTTTTGTGCAGGATTTGATGGCAATCTCATGTTCATAAGACGGCGTCCAATAAACACAAGTGTTTGCTCTGGTTGAAATGCCTGCAGAGGTGAAGATCATACTTGAACGTTTTATCAGCTGTGACGCGCCATATCTGCGCAAACAGCACACACTCGGGGGCGCATGAGGACGCAGATATCGACAAGTACCCGTGGTAGAGGTAGAGCAGCTACGAAACACAGACGCGGTGGCGCCAACGGGCTTTCCCGCATCGACGTGTCCACAGGCGGAGGCGGGTGGAGCAAGTACTGCGCTTGCGTGCCATGACACAACTTGTGGGAAATCCTTTCCTCTTCCCACCCAGGGGAGCGGTTTTGTATTAGTGTGCTGTATTTATTTATTTATTTATTTTTATTTTTTGTTGATTTGTTTGTTTATTTTTTGATTGATTTATTTGTTCATTTCAAAATACTGTAATCCCTTGTGGGGATTTCCACAGAAAGGACACAGGAAAAACACACAATAAAAACATCCATAAGTTATACATCGTTTAGCATACGCGTTACATTGTTGCTTGCCAAGTTGTAACAATTTTTAACAACCGAATTCTAAGAAGTTCTAACCAAGTTCTAAAAACCAAATTCTAAGACAATAATTGCACTACATCTAAATTATTGGAGTGTGAGAGAGTCAAAAGAATACAGCAGTCTAAAACAACTGATTTTGGCAAATATTACTTCATTTGAGCGGCGTAGTAGGGTTCCGACGCAAATGTTCTTAACAAGTCGTACATATGTTTAATGAATTGCTGCTAGTAATCATGACTGCTAAGCGGTGCCATTCCCTTAGTGTTGCTGGAAAAATGTGTGCTTGAGACATAACGTGCGGAAGGACTATTCTTGCAGTATTTGTGGGGTCTCTTTACGCATGGGTCTTGATTGTTTTAAAATATTTGCGTCGTATGCAGAATTTGACGGCTGGATTTGCAGGCATCAGTCTTTTCTTGGTGCGGTTTCAGTACGTTTGGGAACCACTTCGGAAAGGTTACTTCGCATCGTGCTGAATCTCCTTTTTTTACGTTCCCCTTTTTCACAGGAACGCCTTAAAGAAATCGTCGCCGCTGCCAATCCAGCGAAAGACCGATGCGCGAGAGGCCGGCATCTTGAGAAGCAATTTATTTTAATTTCACACTAATTATTCTGCGCACATCGGGTCACTAAATTAGTGGAAACAGTATTTTTGGGGCAGAGGTCCGTGAGTTAAATTTTTACAGTAACTAGAATTTTTTTCTCGCAAAAATAGCGCCACAAAACGTTTTTTTAGAAACTATCAATGCAAATAAACTGAGACTATAGCTTCTTGCCACCACATGCGTAGGTATTTTTTCAACCATAGTAAAACATTTTAACAATGCAACTAGATTTGCTTTTTAAAAACAATTTATCCTCTATAAACAGTTCGCTAACGAGTCATCTAACGTTTGTTCTTTGGTTAGTAGGGTATGATAAGAGCCATACACATCAAGATGTACCAGTTCTGGTAGTCCAAAATAATTATGGCTTTGTGTACAGTAAAGCGGAAAAAACGGACTAGAAATTACACAACACAAGAGCGCTAGACCTCTGGTATTGCCTTTCCTAGTCTCTGTCTTTTTTTGCGCTGAACTGATTGATCGATTGAGTTCGGGGTTTAACGCGCTGAAGCAACGCAGGCGCTGAGCCGCGCCGTAGTTAAGTGCTTCGTATTAATTTTGACTATCTGGGCATCTTTACGTGCGCCGAAATCTCGTAAACACGGGGCGTTTTCGCTTTTCGCCTTCACCAGAAAAGCGGCCGCCGCGGCCGAGGATCGTTTTGCGCTGAACTGTACATCAATGATTAGGTTACAAACTACGCCAGTCAATTACAACACTATCACATTTAAAAACACATACCTGACACGATGCATTTCAACCCGGGTTACCAAAATACCAGCCTGATAACATTCTTACTCCGCCACTCCAGAATGTTCTGCTTCGTACAAAACGGTTGTTCTCGTTATTGTTTTTCATTTTTTCACAAAAAATGACAATTTGGCCACTTTTGCCCGCAATCGGGAATAATGACATAATTTTGGGGGGTTGGGGTGGAATCGCGTGCTTTGAGGGTATAATGTGTCAACATCACAAAATTTATAAACATGAGGATTGAAAGCGCAAATTTTGAAGAATAGTGTACGCGTCGTTTGAACTGAACGCAGTTGCACGTGAGTGGAACTGGGTAAATTCAACCTCGGAGTAAGGTTATGGGAGTGGTGGTCCACTATCTGTCTTCACTTGCGCAATAAGACAAATAGTTCGAAGCGAAGAACGAGAACCTAAACATAATGGAACAGAAAACAAGCCGGTCAGAGTAATTCCGGATGAAAGACGAGGAAACGGAAGCAAAGTAAGGGGAGCAAATACAATGCATTATTAACGAAGTTTTCGAAAGCTATTGCCAAGAGAGAGACTTCAAGCATGATAGCGGACTTGTATACCATGCCAATTTTGTCACTGCCTTATTTGCATCCTGAATTAAGCGCAACCACCGCCGTGTTGTAATTCAGAGGCAACAAATTACTCGGCAGGTGGAAAGCATGGATAAGTCCTAGCAACCAAAACACACCGCACATAACATCCTCCGGATGGCACGAAAAGCGAAAAATTGAAAAAAAAACACTTCTAAGAAAACTTGTATTGACACTGGATATTTCAAGCAGGCTCTTGTAAACAAAGTGAAAAATTACAGTTCAAATGGTGCTTGTGTGTGAGGGTGTGGGGGGCAGGAAGCCAAGGCTGAAAATACAAACGACGCCTCCAGAGTGTTACAAGAGCGCGCGTCCCCAATGCGACGAGTGCTTTAGAAGTCCCATTGAATAAAGGGAGACGCGAGATTAGCATCGCATGTTTGACGCGGGTACGTTGACCAATGGCAGCGGCGTGATTTGAGAAACACATGTCGGGAACAGAGCAAAGTATATTGCTTCCAGATGTCCTCTTTCCTGGGCAAATGTATCACCATTATCTGTCCCCAATTGAAAACTACATACACTCAGCGCTCCCTTATTCGATGGCTAGTACGAACGACCGTACTTTGTACACACCGGATTTACTTAAGGCCGAAGTCCTGTCGGTAGAACGCTGCATGCGTATGACCGTCGCCAATCGGACCCCGAGGCCTTGCGTAGAGGCTGTTTAACGTAATTATGCACAAGGTAAGGCTCACGGCCAATTCATCATGACTTAAGTCTATAATCTTCCGAACAAGCGCTAGAGGTCAAGGCTTATAGTAAGAACGAAAACCCTCAGTCTAGAAGATGATGGTAGTAATTATTAAAACGCATTCCCCAATACGCTGTTGATGCATTCGCATACCTTACACCACCGGGAGTGGATAGGCGCCCTTGTGATGTTTTAAACGCCGTATTCTAGGGCGTTAGCTCTGTCTCCCGTTTTATCCAACCGAGCAAAAGTGTCTTACTCACCATTGGGTGAAAAGTTTGTGGCATCGCGCAAACAAGCTGAATACACATGTAATTAAATATCACGATGAAGATTAAGCATAGCGAAGGTGAAATATTGTGTGAAAGCGCCTTGTAATCTATTAATGTCTTTTCAGCAAACGTGGAACTTTGGACATTTTATATCACAACTATTCACAAAGAAGGATGTAAGGCGAAACCTGCTAAGCGTACCTTTTCGCAATTTCGATGACAAAAACGATTTCACGGTTTTTATTGCGGGAATCACCGTACTGCTTGTGTCCATTTTCAAACTTGAAAAGCCCTATATTTAGGTTAAAAGTGAGAAACACACAAAAAAACAGTGCAGGTCTGGCTGCGTGAAATGCCGAATACCATGCCACAACAGCAAATCGTGACCCCCTAATGCTGCCCTGCGTTCTTCTGCCACTCTTTTTGTATGTGGTGCTTTGTTTGTCTAATCAGTATGTATACGACATTCAGAGTACGGGACCTATTTCTTAGTTAGAAAATGCAGGTTATGCTGTCTGATTTGATTGCCTTATGAATTAATTCAGTGCTTGGTGCCTCGGAAGCGTCTATAGCAATACGCAGCATAGAACCACACCTCCCCCTTTATAACGATTCTCTAAACCGAACTGCGGACATGCTTACCACTCTGATGTGGATCCGTGTGCCGGAATTACACGAGAAACTGTGGGTAAGAGCCGGAGAAACGGCGCGCCGGAACTGAGACCTAAAATTTAACTTTCAGACCTCAGAGCGTGGGCTTATACCAGCCGCTTGAAGTAAACAAGCAGTACAATTATTTTAACCTTCGTCGAACAACAACGATGGTCTGATCGAAAGTTTTCTCGTGAAGGATTTCGCGGTTGTCGTTCGAGTTGGTCTTTGCCTCGCTACAGGTTAAGACTTCTACTCGTTGAGCTATGACTCACTCGCACGCAGTTAGGACTTTTGATCGCAGCGGTTTCCAATGTCGCCCTTCCCAATTTGATTTGGCAGGCAGGAAGCTTCGGGGTTAACTATCACCTTCGTTATTTGGTTGGGGGTTTGATTTTAGATGCAAAGCATCTCTTGCTCTCGGTTCTGTAGCCCGTAGCCCGTCCGCACCTCTCCCCCTCTCCAGGCCAGCTGTGCTATTGGCGTTGAGATGTTTGAGTGGCGTTCCCTGGCTCTGACGTCAGCTTAGGCACCCGCGCCGCTGTCGTCTGCTACACCCGCGCTCGCGCCGTCGTCTCCGCTTATAATGGGCAGCAGTGCGTGTGCTAGAACCACCCGCTTAGATGCTTTAGTAAATTAAAAAGCGTATTCCCAGTAATTCAGCTGTTTTGCCAGCTTATGACACCTCTGAATAATTTCAAGCTGTATCCCGCACAACTCTGCAACACACAAGGAGCGAGATACCAACTTCCTTCAGAGCATTGGTGACATGACCGTGTGTAACTCGTCCTTTCTAGCTTATTTTCGAGGTTCAGTGCTCAGAGCTCCTCGATAAATATTCCAAATCCGTAGGCTTCCCTACAGTATTTCCGAAGTGCTCTCATGAAGACTCAACAGTTTAATGCTACGCACCAAGCAGCGAGCCTCTACACGGCATCGCACAGCAGGAAATAAAACGGCTCTCGCCTGTTTCTTTCATTGTTCACTTGTATCAGACGAATGTGTTTTTTTTCTCTGCCCAATGCATTAACCTTTCTGCAGCTTCACAAACACCTTATTAAGAGGTGTGGGGATGTTTGGGAGACCCACAAAGTACGTGCGGACCTTCACAAATTGGCTTCCGTTATGGCTGCGTGCTAGAAGGTTCATATCCGCAGAGTGCGTTGTTTATTCAGATGCAGTGACGAGGTTTGTGCTACGCCCCAGCGAAACGATGCTGACGACGTTGTCCACAATGCTCGAAGGCGGCTTTTGTGACCCGAATTTTTATCGTAACCATCGTTATCGTAACGAACTGCACCTCAACACGAACACTTATGAAATTATTACGGAATAGATGGCTTGATATTTTCTGTAATGAACGCTATAAATCGTATACGTGCCCGTTTTCAGTATAACAAGAATCGAAACCGATGAATATGCCCAAGCAGCTCTTTATGGTTTTCAAACCGCTTCAGGCGTAAAGAACAAATCCTGGCCTAATCGGGATGGCGTTTTATGAATTGAAGAAAAACGTTTACTCTCTTGTCCTGGACTGAGGAGCCCGCCGATTTTACTGTGAAATAAAGTTTTCTGCTCCTCCTCGTCCTCTTGAGTGTAGCTTTACTATAAGACATATCTGAATATTGAGATGATATGGCCATGGAAAATGTACAGAAATATCCCTCCAAGTGTGAACAAACCTACTGTTACTGTACTTTTAAAGTACACGACGCTCATTTTGCTAAATAGGCTCCCATTCTGGTTGGAAGCCTGGTATAAAACCAGCACGCGCCTATACACACAGCAGGTTAATTGGAGCTCAACCTACATTTTCGCGCCCTACGGGGCATGTCGGCATCTTTCATGCCATGACAAGATAAACTGATGTGATACAATACTTTAAGAGCGTTCGGCAAGGTTGCAACAACTGTCTTACCTTACATACTATTACCGCGGATCGTAATGGCTTCTGTCAAAGCCGATAGCCCCTAATGCCTGGAATTTGTTTCGGTCTTGCATTTTCGCTGTCGTCCTTTATTAAACTCTGACTGTTCCCTTTGTTAGAAAGATTGTTGAGTACAAAGCTGACACCTCGCTTCGACTAGCTCTTCACGCTCCGCACAAGACCGGCTTCGCAAGGAATAGGACGACGCCGGCAATGTTTCCTTCCGGAGCGGTATCAACAGCTATGCTTTAAATCACGCACTGAGCTAGTGCGTGCGATTTTCAATTTTTTATTATGTTAAAAAGTTGTGGATACCCATAATCCGCTGCGGACAAGCATCAAAGGTTAAACGAGCGCAAATAAACAGCCAGGAGTGCGAGCCCCATAGAAGATGACGACAAATGCTATAATCTCTAAGCCGACGTCACGCAGGCGCGCTTTGCAGCGCCGCCTGTGTTCGCGCTCACCGCCAATAGGGCGCGCGCTACTCATCGCCGCAACTGCGCGATAAGCTCGCATGCGCGTCTCCTCTCTCATCTCCTCCTCTCCACTCCATCTGCTCTGTTTTATAAACCCGGTCCGCGCGCCGCTCCCTCAGTTGCTGCTTCGGTTGAGCCACGCTGCGCCGTCCGGGATTCCGTCATTTTCCCTTCTTTGGATACCCAATCTCGTGAACGTTTCGGAACCTCCGAGATGCTTCGCATCAACTTAGGGTTCCCTCGCTGGAACGAGGTTTCATTTTTTGTTGTGTTTACTTTTTGCACGCCCATGCACCCTTATCAAAATCTACACTGCTTCGACCGTGCTGGAATGGCGCAATCATATAGACGCCGGCTTCACAGCGTGAGTAACCCAGGTTCCATTCAGACCACGGGAAGCGGTTTCTTCGTTCACTTCACCCACGATCGTCTTCATCACCTGGGAAGGCTGGTTTTTGGCTAGTGCACGCAAGAACCAGCATGAGTGGACATTTGTTTGGCTTAACAACGGTATAATTTGCTCCCATGGTAGCGAAAGATCAATGAATATATGGATCAGCCCTGAGAGAGACTTGACCTGTTGCGATACACGAACAGGAAACAAGAAAAAAAAATTATGTGAAACTTTGCATTATTCTTACCTGGCTAGCGATCGCGTTCTGCCCGAGGATATAGAAATGTCGGTAGTAAGACAATTTTCTCATTATTCATTTATTCATTTCACCTTGGATATTAATGGTTCACGACAGCTCACGCACCAGAAAACAATCAGAAACTACACCAAAGGAGACTACTGTTATGTTGACACAGAACTTGAATATGTTGTCGCTTTGAGTCGCCTACCTACATGATAGGCGATTTCGACCGCTCTGTTGAGCACAATCAGAACCTTTGTTAAAAAAAAGTCGTTTTTTATTAACGCATATGTTACCTCCGGCAACCAGCACTCACGGGTGTTAACATCTGGACTAAAACGACTTTAAAACCGAACCACACGCCAATTTCGCGTGGCCAAACGCAAAAACGAGCCATCCAGCCGGTTCACTTACAAGAGCTTATTCTGCCATAATCCTGTGACAATTTTGTTTATTGCCTTCAGTGCATCACGGCCAAAATCAATTGAAAGGTTTGTGAAAAGGGTCTCTGTTCAAATTCGGTAACCAGAGATCTCTCTAATTTACCCACAAATTTCGTTACGTTTATTTCTTGTAAACTGTAAGAGCCTGCATTACATTCTACCATTGCATGAATCCTTGAATCCAACTCATTTATCAGTTCATTTCAACACGGTTGTGTAAGCAATACTCCTGTCAAACACAGCTTTTAACATTCACAAAAGTCATTGAATCAGCTCTGGATCACGGTACATCCGTAAATTGCATCTTTGTAGAGTTTCAAAAAGTATTGGACAAAGCGCCTTATCAATTATAACTTGGTACGCCCAGTACCATAAGGGTTGACCCTAAAGTATTCATATGTATATAATGCGTTTTAACCCATTGTACCTTATGCTAATTTGTGACCGCTAACGAATGCAATTTTTTCCGGCTGATGTTAAATATTGTGTGCCTCAGTGTTTCGTATACCCGTCTATTCCTTTTATATATATTGTTACGGGGATAAGCAGGCGAGTAAGAGGCGAAGTGGGGTTTATTCACAGTAATGGCGGGAATTCCCCGGAGAGCGTGCAGCCAACATCGATTCCGCCCGAAAGAAGCGCTTCGTTCCCTTCTTCATCGGCCGTGCAGCTGGCAGGGAGGATTTGCCCGTACAGTGAAGCAGTCCTGACATCTTGTGTAACAATATTACAATGACCTTCCCAATGGCGTAAACTCGTGCATAAAAGTTCTGGCTGATGTTTCCACGAAATTCATGACAAAGGGACAACAGTTATTTGCAAGCTGATCTCGACGCTGTGTTAAATTTGGTGCCGAAAAATGCACATGACACAATGCGCCAACAAATGCAAAAGCATGACTATTGCACGCAAACGTTACCCTCAGCAGCCATTTAAATACAACATTACCGGATCCCTTCTTGAATACGTTACTTAATGCAAGTATCTTGGTGTACACATTAGCAATGATTTAACATGGCACATACACATTAATTATGCCTGTAGCAACGAAAGCGGTTCCTTCGGGGATATTCACCGCAACTTCTCATAACCCATTTTCCCTTAGTGTTACACTTTGTCGGACACAAATTCCCACTAAACTTGAGTATTCCTCTGCATTCTTGATTCTGCACAACGCCTTAGCTGTCTTGTACACTTGTACGAAACCACACAGCTCGATTTATAATTTCCGACTACTCCCACACATGCAGTATTTCACTAATGAAGAATAAGATGGGTTTACCGAGTTTAGACATGCGTCGAAAAATATTTGTGTCTCTCCCTATTTCACAAAACCTTTTTGCACAACCTATCTATTAGAAGCGATCATTTTTCAGGGCCCACAAACGTCAAATCCCGGATCGACCATCAGTTAAAGAATGTCATTTTATTTGGACGCACAAATGTATTATCGGATTCATTTATCCAAATAGTCTGAGGAATGGACCCACCATCCCCACCACGTCCGCCCATGAAACATCCTGCAGCATTCAAAAATGTACTTTGTAAATACTACAGTAACACGGTTTGTAAAAGCTGTGCGTACCCAGTGCCTGAAGTTTTACACTGTTGCCCTTTTCATGCACTGCACCGCCCCACCCTATAAGGCCTTGAGGCCTGACGGTAATACACATAAATAAATAAAGAAAAATAAAACTAAGTAATAAATAAATTTCTAGAAGTACTTTAGCGTAATGGGTTTCTTAGCATAATTACTCTTTCAACATGTGTTGCTGTTGCCAAGTTTAAATCATTTGAAGGGCTGATCATGAACACTTGCGACATCAAATATCAGATGCACTATATTCATCTTCATAAACAGGGAGTCCCATCTCAGTTTAGCAAGTGCTGTGAAAATCCATGTCGCGCTATATCTCAGAACGCACTACAAACCTCTACAGATAACTCTCTAGCCGTAGTCTGGTCAGGCGTTTTGCCCATCACAACGTTAACCTGCCGTTACAACAATTTTTCAAAATTTTTCGCACGGTCTTTTTTAGTCCTTCCTATTGAAGATATTTTGCCTTAGTAGAAATTTGTTAACCTAACAGTTCCTAACTGAATTTTTAACCGCAAGGTCGGTTACAGACAATAACGAACTTTTCAGGTGACTCTTACCGGAGATGGTCAAGTAGCCATGAGCGGAGCACAAAGTTCTACAGGAGTTCAATCGCAAATCACCCAAAAGTGCAACTAGACACTCTCCTTCACAACCTAGGAAAGTTGTCAGAATCTTTCATACCCTTTTGTAAATGTGCTATGGGCACAGTCAAAAACCAACGCTTAACTCTTCAATAAAGTCGGTTTGGATGGGTATAAATGAGAAAGGCGCTAGCAGAATCCGATAAACTATACATTGTTGTGCATTCATTTTTTGTGGACAAAACAAATATTTTTACCGCAAAGATGAGCTTTTTTCAAAGACCTAATGGCAAATTTCAACATTTCTAAAACACCAAAACCAGAGCGTAAAAAAATATTGTAACTCCACTCTACACTCTAACACCATTTAGATCCATTTTAAAATTTCTTTAAAGCTTACAAAGACAATTTCTTAAGAGTTCAGTTTTTGAAATTTTTTTGTGTGTCTAAATAGAAACCAGTAGACTAACAAAATATATTTCAGCAGCCATCCGCCGGGCGCTTTGAAACTTTCAAGGTTAGGTGTATCCTGAGTGGTTCAACACATTGGTGTTCAGTAGATTTGAATCTGTGCTGTGCTGCCAATAAGAGGTATTTACACTGATAGTGTATTGCATCCTTAGCACGCTAAATGTGCTTACGCTCGTATCTTCGCATGTCTGTAAGACAAGCAATTTGGAAACGGCTACTGGTGAAAAAGCTCTCAAAACCATGTTCACCCAGAGTTGGCAGCCACAGCTGCGATCGCCGAAACTGGGGGAAACAAAAAAGTGACTATATCTCCTTTTATTGTTCCAGATACTGCCATCCTTTTACCGGATATCGCAGAAGTGGACATACATATGTTATAAAACATCAACGAATGCAGCGCTGAGTTTAACGGGTTTAAAATAGGCAATATTGTAGCATGGAAAGTAAATTAGCTCAGTAGTACTTTTTCTGTAACTAATCTTTAAAAATGCGTACGCAAAGATCAAAGCCGCAGACACGAAAACTACATGTGGAGATAAAAAGTTACCCTGTCTTGCACAATCTCAAATGTTGCAGAACAGCAGCTTCCCCTCGTTATTGAAAAACGCCATTTTGCATGCCGAAAACGTGTTATAAATTTCAGCCTTTTGGTGAAAATACGATAATCTTTAACTAATTTACAAAAATATTTCACCAACCCCGACAACGTACTCAGGATTACACATGATCATTGTGCGACGAGTACCCCACATTCTGGGATAGCAATTGCCTTTACACAAAAATATTATTTTTTTTTGAAAACACATAAGGTATCCAGTGCGAGTCCAGTAGACATCTGTGAAATAAAAATGATTAAAAAATAAACAAGCGCTACATTAACTTGTATAAATCAGTCCTCGCCAGATGGACTATTTTCAGCTAATTTTTTTGTTTAATTTAGCGTAATATTATCAGGTAAATAGAGAGAGTGTAATAGTGCTATTATGGTCTATATCATTTCGTACACATCACGTACTTATTGCAAAAAGGTAAAGAAATGCAAATGAGACGCTGACGGCAGTGATACCATTCCTCTTTAATGTTTAGGAAACGCGTTGTTGTGAAAATAGGTCGCGGCGTGTAGCGCCCACGTATCTTTTATAAATGCAAAAAACTTCCTGTACCTCTTTCTCAAATAATACAAAATTTGGGCGTGCTGGCACTAATTGGTATGTTAGTGTAAGGAATATGAATATTGTTACGGAAGGGAGAGATTTATTCAGGCAAGGGCGCAAGCTCCGCAGGCTGGGGGAAGTGAAGCACCGTTGAGCACGATGCGATGTTGTTGTAGTTGCGCCTTTAGATAAGGTGCATACCTAACCAGGGGATCGGCCAATCAGCATAGGACGGCTACAAAAATAAAACCCTTATCTAATTACAAGACGCTGGAAAGATAATTTAGACCAGTTTGAAAGAGTTTATGTTCCATAAACGACAGAAAAAACTGGAAAATTAAGGAAAGAGTAACCAATCGCAATCATAATGTGAATCTGTTGGAATTTTCAATGAAGCTCTGGAGGGCAGAACATACATCCCGATGGCAGAAACCCTTTTGGGAAGCCCCGAATGATAGCAGAGCAGGCACTCCTAGGGTTATCCTCAACTCCAAAGCGGCACCTCCAGGAACTGACGCCTGAGATGAGAAAAACGTCGACATGTCGTAAAGGTAGTGCTCTACAGATTCGTCTTCGTTACAATAGCTGCACAGAGCTGTTGGCCCCCTGACGAGACCTGTGCAGGTACCTATTTACTGGGTACTCGATAACCTAGGGCTGTAATAATTACCTCTAAGTTGCGCGAAGGGTTCTTGTAGGTTTCTCATGAGAATTTCAGATGATCAAAGTCTCTCAATGACAATAAAACTGAATCGTGCTGTTTATAGAGTTTGAACATCCTATGGTCCTTGGAGAGTTTAATAAAGGTGTGGGTTCAACGACGTCTATACCAAGCCCAGATAGTGCGATCTTTGCTAGAGTGTCGGCGACCTCGTTGAGTTTAGTCCCCGCATGACAGGAACCAAAAGAAGGTGTAGCGGAAGCCGCTCGGCACGTGCGCGCATTCCTTTCTCCCTGGTCGGCCGCGGCTCGACGACAGTGCTCCTTCGTGAAAGACGCGGATTGGAGACGCCACCATCGGCTCAGGGTCTTTCCCCCGCGCTCTTAAATGGTCGCTTTTCGGGGAGAGCGCTTAACTTGTTGTCCGGCTGACTCGTGGCATAGTCCTGACGCCGTTGTCGTCTGCTTGCTACTGGGGCATTTTTTCTCTCTCTTTCGAAGGACGTGTGGGTTCCCCTTCTTTCCCTCATCAGGGAAAGCTATCGAAACACGCATGTTTGGTAAACAAACAGTCCTGTCTTGAAACTGAAAACAAGCTCCACGTCTGCTTTCTCGTCTCCTTCAGCAGTTGATATTCTGGGCTGCTACAAGATTGGTGACCCGAACAATGCTTCAACCAACACGCCGATATGACCTTCGATGACACCACTGCTGCATCCACGCCTGCAGTCTTCGACACAAAACTGAAACTACCGAATGTTTGGCCTAAGAATCCAAGAATTTGGTTCAGACAAGTGGAGGCCCGTTTGCAGCTCCGGCACATCACGTCGCAATAGGCGAAGCACCTTCACGTCGTCGCAGCCCTGCCCGCAGAAACCGCCGATGCTATTGACGACATTTTGGTTTCACCCTTCCCCCCCACTAAGGGAATACGACACCCTCAAAGAGATGGTGCTGGACGGCCTGGAGGCGCCTGAAGAAAGCAGACTTCAGCAGCTCTTATGTCGGGAAGAGCTGATAAACCAAGGACCTTCCCAACGGCTGCACCGGATTTGGTAACTACTCGGTGTGCACGCACGTCATGACTGCCAGCCCCCACTTCATGAACATTATCTGCAATGGCTGCCCCTGTCGGGGTGCGTGGGTCTCGCGGGTTCAGAGGAGACTTTCCTTGAACGACTGTCGCAACTTGCCGATCGCATCACAAAATACTCTACTCTAATCTGCGTGCACATAGCTGCTGCAAGAACACACGAACAACCAGATCGACTGTTGCGCCATAAGGAGGAAGTTCAACAACTTACCGAGACCATGCAGCAACGTTTGCTGTCTTTCGCGCCCAAACAGGACGAGAAACTACGCAACCGATCCCCATCAAGACAGCCAAGCTCTTCTCAGAGAAAGCAGTCACGAGATAGACAAGACGGGGTTTGAGGGTACGACCGTCGTTTCGGCACGGGTGCTAGCCGCTGCACTCAAACTTTCTCGTTTCCGAGAAACGCTCCGGCAAGTCGTTAACGGCGGCTTACGACATCGGCCCTCCACCAAGCCACCTGTTCTTCGTAGTCGACCCCGTATGCAACTCGCACCTGCTAGTCATCACATTAGCCGAAATCTGTTTTCCCGGCTACCCCCGAGAATCGCCGACGTAGCAAGATCATATCGTCGCTACAGGTGGTGAACAACACTGCCATCGCTACGTATGGCTTCCGCTCGGTGACAATAGATGTCGGACTTAGGCGCCTGTTTCGCTGGGTCTCCGTGGTGCCAGACGTTTATATCGTCATACTTGGAGCAGAAGTTCTGTGCCACTTAAACCTGGATGCGAGCGTACGTGACCATTGCTTCAAGGATGAAAACACATACCTTAAAGTACGTGGTTTGCCGTCAAACTTCTACTCATTTGGAATCGGCGCCTTCCAGCCAGTGTCTGCCCACCACCACGTCCTGGCTGAATTCCCTTCTCTCACCAAGCCCCGCAACACGGAACAGCCGGGGAAGCATAACGTGACTCACCAAATCGTCACCAGCCGTCGTGGCCAGTCACCGCCCGGCTGCACGCAGTGAGTTCGAGCATATGCTGCAGCTGAAAGTTATTCGCCCTTCGTCTAGCAACCACTTATCGCCGCTGCACATGGTGCCTAAAGAAGATGGGGCGACTAGCGCCCGTGCGGAGACTAGAGAGCCTTGAATGCATCAATAACGCCAGACCAGTACCGTCTGCCGCACATTCACGATTTCAGTGCGCGGCTGGCAGGTACAAAAATATACAGTAGGATTGAACCCCTAGCGGGATACCACCTAATCCCCGTCGAACCGGAGGACATACCAAAAACAGCCATAACTCTATTCGGCCTATTTGAGTTGCTTCGTATGCCCTACGGCTTAAAAAATGCTGCACAGACCTTTTAAAGTTTCATGAATGAAGTCACCCGGGATATTCCTTTCGTCTTGGTCTCCCTTGATGACATTTCGGTGGCCACCCGAATTCCTAGTGAGCACGAACATCACCTCTGCCAGCTCTTTGAGCGTCTGGATGAGCACGGTGTGGTGTTAAAACCTCAACAGTGCGTGTTTGATGTCGAGGTGCTCAATTTCCTCGGCCACCACATCACTGACGAAGGCATTCTGCCATTCGAATCAAGGGTGGAATACGTCAAAAATTTCCCGCTCGAACATGTACAAGCTGACAGAGTTCCTCGGGGTCTTAAACTTCCACCGGCGGTTCATTCCTTCTTGTGCTCAAGTACTTAAACCGTTGACCGACCTGCTGCACCGATATGACGAAAAGGCCCCAGAATTTGTTTTTTTTAATGCGATAGATTGCCCTATGGCATAACAGGGAGGTTTATGGGTACAACCTTGCACCAGCTGCACGGAGAAAACCAAGAAGACACCGCTACTGTGGTTACCAGATCCAACGCCTAAGATCGGGAGGTCTCCCAGGATGGAGCCCTGCTCCTCGGAGGTGTTGGATTCTGGCGTTTCTAACACCTGAACAAGTCCACAACAGGTGTTCAATGTCAGCTTCTGGCGCAGGAGTGACACAGAAGGGACAGGTGTCCGCAAACGGGGTGTGGTATCGGGCAGGCCAAGCGTGAGTAACTGCTTGGGATAACGCCACCCCAACTCGCAGCCTCCGCAGCAAGATCTCCTCCCAGCGAGCGAGACCAGCGAGCGGAGGTCAGTTCTGCGCGGTGGAAGTAAAGCACGCGTGGCACGGCGGATGTTCTCTTTTTCCACCAGAAGTTCTGCGGTAGATACTCGAAGTAGCGGTGTCCCGGCGAAGTAGCGGTGTCCCGGCGATACTCAAAGAAGCGTGTCCCGGCGAATCCATGAAACGCAGGAATGGCATGGATAAGTGTCCAAAATGTCTTGAATGTGTGCGGCCAGGCTTGTACAACGCGACGCAAATCCCGAATGACTGCCGCTGAATCCATGTAAAGTTCCAGCTTTTCCCCAGGAGTCAAAGTAGATGCCAGCGCCTGCAGGCTATTCGTAATGGCAGTAAGTTCTGCTAGCAGGCTTCGGAGTGCACGGAGTGACTCGTACGCACAGCTTTGATTTAGGGCAGGGTAGGAGGGACACGGCAAGGCCGTGATGAAGAAGCAGTCGTATGCCTCGGCATTCATACCTGGACAACCATCGGTTGCTTCTCAGGTGCCCAGTCAGGGCCATTAGGTATGGTATCTGGAGGCTAGTGTAGGCCCGAGGTATGGGCGTGTAGCCTTGTCAGATGCTTGTTTTCCAATACCTGATGGAATAGCCAGAGCGGCCTTGCGGCGGAAAAGGCTGGCATAATTTTCGACGGCTGGCCCATGTACGTGGCGAGAGCTGCTGCCTGTGGTACCAGTCTGCGTTTCAGCAGGCGTGTGGAACGACGCTGATAAATCAGTTCATCAAGCGTGTTTAGCTGGGCTTATGCTTGGATCTGTGGAATTGGTGTTAGGCGGGGGAGTCCAGTAATAGTGAGCATGGCGGTCCTCTTGCTAGCCTCCAGCCGGTCCCAATCCCCTTGCGTCATGTGCTGGAACTGTGCCTGGCACACGAGCCTTGGCTGTAGTACAGCACGCAATAGGAGGGCTATTGTCCAGCAGGCCCCGCCAGACTTCTGGGAGATGCGGCGAACAAGGTGGGGCAGTTGTCCGTCTTTCTGTCGAGCAGGTCGTATCCACTGAGCAGCCGACCCGCAGGCCGATATTTGAAAGCCCCGAACCCGAAGGTGTCAGACATTGGGAATGGCGGTACCGTTGAGTTATAGGACGATTGGCGATACAGCAAGGGAGCGGAAGGCCCAAGCATTGGCGACAGTAAGAACAGCAGCCTTCTCTTGAGGGAGGGTGAGGCCCATATTCTCACACCATGTCTGTCAGTCTGTTAACGCTTGCTAAAGACACTCGGCTTGTCTTGGCCGGTCTGGATGGACTGTTCATTCAGTGATGTCATCCGCGTATATTAGGAAATAGAGGTCTTGAGTAGTGGCCAGGTGCAGGCTAGCGGCAATAAGACGATGTTAAAAAGTAGCGGAGACAAAACAGACCCTTGTAGCACACCGCTCACTAGTGTAATGGAGCCGAAATTTCCGCCGTTGATGCGTACGCAGAAAGAGCGGTGTTGTAGGAAGTGCCAGACAAACACACATATTTTTTCTGGTAGGCGGACACAACTTAGTACCTCTAAGATGAGAGCATGGCTAATATTGTCTTGTGCCTTGTATATGTCCATAGCTAGGAGTCCTCACACGGCGAGAACGGCCTCCCACCAAAACCATAGATGAAAGGTATTCCAAGCTATCCTCAATGCCAAGATGAGGCCTGAATCCTATTTGCGCTTGGCGATACCACTGAAATGTATCAAGCCACCACTGAAAACGCGTGGCAAGCATCCGCTCCAACAGCTTCCACGGCGTAGATGTCAAGGCTATTGGGCGCAAGTTACAAAGTTCATCTGGTGATTTCCCGGGCTTTGGGATGGTGACAATTTCCGTCCGAAGCCACGATTCAGGGAGTTTATCAGTGAGCCACACCTGATTTAAGGAGTCCAGAATCATCGTGAGAGTGGGGTCGTCAGTATTTTTGTACACCTCGAACGTAATGCCATAGGGACTTGCAGAAGTACGTGGTTTAGCTTGATCGATTGCGGCCAAGAATTTAGCCATTGCAAACAGTGACTGGATTCCCGAAATGGCTTAGCATGTTGGTTGTAAGCCCACACGGTTCGGCAGGGGGAACGGAAACAGTTTTGCCACTCGCACAGCACCAAAGGCTGGAAACAAGGCCCGGACAACGTCGGGAGCGCATTGTGCCGGATCCTTGTTGGATGCAAGGCAAGCACTGGTTGCTGCTTCCGGAGGCTGACTGCCAAATTCTATGGTGCGGAACGTACGCCAGACTCATGCCGTTCAAGATGATGGACCGATAGAGGCGCACCAGTCAAGAGAGCGCTGAGTAGACAGTCTTTCCTCGTGCCGTCGGGCAGCAGCGGTAATGCGCTGAAACTGGAGAATGACAGGAATCGACGAATGGTCCCGGTTGGCAATAACTTCTGCTTCCCTACGCTTGGCCCATAGCTGCAGGAGCCGGAGATCAGGCCTAGGGTGGGAGTCCTCCACCAACGTATGCTGGGAGGCCTTCGTAAGGACACGGGGAAGCAGATTGATGGGATCCGGGCTGGACGCTGAGAGGAAGCGTTGAGAGGATCGGAAGGTATCGAAGTTCACCATGGTGCAGCGGCGACGAAGGCGACCCGCTAATTCCGGAAAAAGCCCGAGGTGAATTGGGTGGTGGGCGCCGCCCAACCAGTCTGCCTCGCGTTGCCAGGAGATCGTTTGTGTACCAAGCCACCATGACAGGTCAGGTGTGTATGGGGGCATCCGGGCGTGGGTACAACGGCGTGTCGGGCTAGTAATATCACTCACCAGCGTAAAGCAGGCATCGGTGAAGTGCTCTACGACCACACGATCACGCTAACTTGAGGCAGGGTATCCCCAGTCACAGTGGGGAGCATTGACTTCCCCCGCTACAAGAAGGGGGCACCCCGGGTGAGTTCGCCGTAGTTGGGAAAGCCGACCTAACCGCAGGTGGGGAGCATGACCACTCCAAGGGCGCACGTAACACGACACCAGGATAACCGCACAACGCAAAAGCTGCACCTTTACCACCAGCACCTCCTGCCAAGCTGTACACCACGAATCTAGAGGGATAGGGTTTGAAGAAAGCGAGTTAGAACATAAATGGCCGCCTTGGGTGTAGGAGTAGAAGTTGCGCTGCACCGCCGGTTACGAATAGACGGCTCCGTGTATGGCGTAAATTGAGGCAGACGAGGGAGAGAGTTCCTCTCCTGAAGCAAGAAAGCCCAAGCATAGAGCTTTCAAAGACGTAGCCTTTCACGGAGCTCACCAATTTTAGTAGAGAGACTCCGACAGTTTCACTGTACAATGTACTGTTGTGGTTCAGGCATGGTAGCGGACTGATTGGGGAAGTTATGCCGCAAGTACAGAAACCAATGTCTGCAGCTGGTGCACCACAAAGTGGAGAAGCTGTTTATCGAGAAGAGTTAATACTCGGTCCTGAGATGTAACATTTTTGTAGGCACGCATTCGACAGCATTATGGCCATCCGGAGAAGTATTGGTAGTGTTTTCTGGCGTGTACAATATTAAACGCGGTGCTTCCTTGACGCTATTGGAGGCCGAAAAAAAAACTATGAAGTCAGAACACTGAAGCTTCCATTTAGCGTAGCCGTCACTCCTGATATCACGAGGCGCTTATGCACATAAAAGACGGTGAACCGAGTTATGAAAAATTTTCTTGGCTCTTTGGTTATCGCTTTTACGGTGACATAGCGTCTGTTTTTGGAAGTCCCGACCAAAGATTCTGCAGCGGCGAGTTTATCAGGTGGGCAAACATATCATGACATCGCGGTTCGATAGGTCTCAGCGATGAAAGAGCCATCGCAGAGATGTATCGATCCGCTTCCCCTGATGTTCCATTCAGAGGAGGCGGAGCGAGTCTGATTACATCCTCCGCTGCTTCCATGGAGTCGCCAACCTGGTCACTACGATTCACCAAGGGTGCCGCAAACCGACATGATGAGAGCTCAAGGGGTTTTGCAGGAAAAGGAAAGATTCAGAACAGAGGCCATAAGAAATCTATGGCACCCCGGTGGAAACGAAGAGGAAGCAACGATTGTGCACGTGCTACGCTGTTCCATATGCCCATGTAAAATTACTTCAGGAGCCTACATTTTAAAGCAAAGCTTTGCTACTTTCGTCCAGCGATTTCATGGAGGATCGAGAAATGAATTTTTGACCGGAGACACATCCCTCGAAGCGCATCGCGCGATTCACCGGGCGCGCTTTTGGCGCCTGCAGGCGCCGACATAGGTGGCAACCACCACTGCTGCCGAGACAGCCTAACACCCCACAGCCTCCGACGCATACGACTCTGGGTCGTTTCGGGCAACGTGACTCGTCTCGCGCCCGGCGAACAGGAATGGTGGGTGCGCCATGAATGAACACCGCGTTCGCCGGGCCTCTTTCTGTGAGCGTTGCACGGAACCGAATGGCGTCGAGATTTGGTTGGCAATACAGCCAAATAAAAGGTAAACCGAGACAAACCAACACTCAGCCAGTCGAAGCCAAGCCTTTGCTTTGCATAACCAAGGTCAGAGAAGCTAAGGCGCAGCCATGTTTATTGCATGTGCATTTGGACAATTTTGGATAATATCGTATTTATAGCTGCAAACAATAAACGCGTAACTATTGTCACGGGATGAAGTAAACAGGAACATAAACAAGGGGACGCGTATCATCACAGACGAAAAAGCGGCCACGCCTTTGGTCACATCAGCCTACTGAATATGCATAGGAAAGCCATAGCTTTGCCTGGTTACATCTTCGTTACACTTGGTTACTCTTTGATTCAGCTTTACTTATTATACGTTTCGCACTGGGCCTGCCTTTGGCAATATTTGTGGTCCCATTGACGTTGTTTTCCGAACTGAGCGGTTCGCCGGAAGATGACCGCGTATTGGTCAGACGTCACTTGCCGACAGCTGTCCAAAGCCGCGCAACGCTCACCGAAGACGGCAGAGCCTTGCTCTCATTCACGACCAACTCGCATGCACGTGGCGAGTCCCCTGGTCATCCGCAAACCAGCTGCGGAGAGCGCATGCGCCAAGCCGGCAGCAGACTCTTGCAGGGGCGAACGCGGCCGTCGGAGGAATTCGAGATCGGCCTGGCGATTCACATGATGCTTTGCCAAGGATACGACGCAGCAGCGACCAAATGAAGGTGACATTTACTGCGACGACAAAGCCGCTCGACGGGAATAGTAAATGTATACTTTAACAGCAGCGGCGGTAAATAGTTTAAATAGTGTAAATATATTGCTCGTTATCCACCACGGTTCCTGTAGCCTTCCCCCTGGCGTTTAGTAACAATTTTTGGAATGACATGACGCGAATAGTGCAATTTATTACGGGGACAATGCGTGTTTTGAACACATGCGTTTCATGCGCACACTGCACAATGAATGTCGCAAACTATTTCAAAACGACATTGAAGCTCTTTTCCCTGTCGTCGGTTTGTTTCTTTTGTGCTCTAGGCCTTGTAAGTGTATTACCGTTTTCATACTTATTCGCTTGTGACAATAGTATGTACTCTGGAATCGCAGATGCGAAATATGGGTAATAAGGTTCGCAAATAACGTATTTCAGTCAGAAAGCTGGGGATTTTGAAAAAAGGTTACCTGAAATGAAGAAAGACAGCGAAATCGCAACATATGGGTGTCCATGGGTGCTACTCTTTCCTCCCATGCCACTCAATAATTACCATAAGTGTGGACGTAGCAACTATAAAGAAATAAACGTCAAACGGCGCGGTTTTGTTTTTAATTTTAAATGGGTGACATTAAAACAATCAAACGGTATTCATAGGGCCTTGGCTTTGCCAACTGATACCAAAGCACTTTCTATAAAATTATCCGCTTAAATCGGAGCCAGATGTTCCCGAGCTAAAAGATCACTTCTCGCACGCACGGCTCTGAGTTAAACTGTGCACAAACCCTCGCCGGGGAATTTACGAGCCGTGAAGTCGAAGGAGCGAATAAACGACGTTCTCGGCGCCACGAGTTGAAATCACCTCTTTTTAAAATGCTACCGCTGCGTCTGAGCCGTGCATTCGAGTTTTGTCAAGAAGAAAAACTTAGGGCCTAATAACGTGAAGCAGCATTCTTCTCTAGTGGAGGTCGCATAGAGAGAATTGCTAGACTTGCTAGTGTCTTGCACCATGGTTCCATTTGCCTATTTTGGGTAAAGGCTGGAAAAAGGTTAACCAAATATTATTTTTCTCAACCTACCTTAAGCTTCAGCAATGTGTGCCTACCAGTCTCCAGCACTGTAACCGGAAACACCGCAGATAGGGAGTAAATGGCATGTCATCTAGCGCACTCCATCCACGGACTTTTATTTACTCCCCTACAAGGGACTATTGTTAAAACTTCAGGCATTTAGCGGAGTATTAATTTCTCAAATGACTCCTCTGGAGGGGAGCTTTTTGGTTAATTTTGCAGAGTATTTCAGGCTGTCCATTACTTGGCTGATGAGAGGAGCTTTTCTGGCATTTAGAGGGGCATTTCATGCCATTCAGAACATTTCCTAAGGAGGGCATGTTTAGGTATTAGGCGGATCATTTCATGTCACCCAAAGCTCCACCACAAATTAGAGCGTCTTCCAGAGTCCAGTGAAAAAATAAGTGAAGTGAAATAAACCGCTCTGAGCAGTGCAGTACCGAGACTTGCAAATAACAAAACATACAATTATTTCGTTGTCCCCATAGGAGAACCTCAGCTTCACAACAGAATAAAATAATTGCGCCCCCAAATACATCGCGAGATACTCGAATATATAGACGAAACAAAAATACATGCTAACAAAAGAGAACAAGTCACACGGGGAAATAACGCACATCAAACTCAAATGAAACATTAATCAGTTGAACACACATGAAACACCGTAGCAAATTTACGCGGCTACAGCCCCGCGGTTGGCCAGTGGTATTGTGCTGCTGATCCCGAGGATGCTGCTCCAATTTCGGCCGCAGCAGGCGTTTTTCTGATGAAAGCGAAAAACAGGAATTGTCGTGAGCCGATATTTTCGCCATGTAAAAGACGCCAAGATTCAAAACGTTTCCATTACGGCACGCCTTACAGTCATAGTGGCTTGCGCTCGTTGAAACCCCCGAGACATTTTATATGTAGCTCCTAAAGAAGCGCACCACACCTGCACCTTTCCTGCTCACTCATAAGAGCGAACTCCAAAGAAAGTGAGTAGACGTTGTAAAACGGAAGTTAGAACGGTTCTCTCTTTAAACCATGATGTTTTTTTAAACCAGAAATCAAATTGTATATCACCGCCATATTTGCGAGTATTATTATAAACAACTTCGTAACACAGTTTATAAGATTGCTAAGTCTGGCCACCTCAGAAAAAACAACTATGGAGAAACCAGCCACGCACTACGACTTCTCCAATACAAAAGAAAAACTGAGGACTCAATAAAATAAAAAAGCAAGCAGGGTAAGCAGACATGAGTAAAATGTAAAAATATCACAAAGGCCAAAGACAAGAAGCAGAAATTTTACTACCAGAATGCAAGCATGTGGATATTGAAATACTCGTAGGAACCTGCGTAAAGTGCACGTTTTCCGTGCCAGTCGACTATCTGCGTGTGCGTATATCCCCTTCGTTTAATCGCTTGTCCTAAACGGCGGTGGCCATGCGGCAGTTCCCCGATGTGAGCGGTACGATATTCTTGAACGCTCCGAGAAAACAATGGGTCCAATTTCTTCCCACGTGATGAGCGGCGATGCGGCAACGTCTGCTTGAAGAAGCACCTTTGCGGCGTGTTTGCGGCGCATTTAGAGCTTTCCTGGCACTGGAAACTCCGGGATATAAAAGAGGATGAAGAACTTTAGGATGAGAAAGCAAACAAAAATAAACATGAGTATCTACTTTGTTCAATATTTTGCTGCTTACAAAACAAGCCATGTAATCAGAACACTGCAAACGATGGACCTATTTCCTAAGATAGTAGTTTCTATATTACCCATTCTACCATAGCTTGAAGCAAAGCCCAGCTACTGGAATATTTATGCATTAAGAATGAAGATGTTATGCGGATCGCTTTTACCAAATGATTGCAGCCACACTTAAACTCGTTCACATTCATGCCACCACCAACGCGTCACAGTCAGCGCCTGCTGCCTTTTCAATCGAAATTGTAATTCCAGGCTTTCACAGACATAATATATCCAGTATGTGCTTACCGGAGTATGAAGTACAGGACAGGAAGCATCCCTGCCATTTTTGACATCCACCTTGCTGTGTAGGAAAGTTGGTTGCTTTCACAGGGCAACCCTTTTATGCATCGACGAGTCCTACGCTGGTTGGTGGTCCGGTCGCCACTTGAAGTATCCTCTCCGTTCTCTCGCACCCACACACCGCCACATCCCACCACGGTGAAGGGAACGCCTGCACCCCATATAGTGTCGGGAACAGTGTTGGTTAATCTTGCCGATAAAGTCCGTTCTCCTATGCCTTTTAGCCGACAAGGTCGTCACTTTTTCGAAAATGCACGCAACAGGCCACGTTTTCTACATCGGAGCTCACCGTCTCGCTGCATGTCCACCGGGAGCAGGAGCCATCTTGACGTCTGCCCTCTCGTTTGCGCCGAGATATCGCCAGAGGCTCTTTCTTTACCTCCGCTCACAGACGGAGATTTTTCTGGAATGAATTTCCTCAGCCGGAGTTTCCTTGGAGGTTATGTGCTTAACTCCGTCATCAGTCGGAGCAATGGTATGTTATCGCTTCGTATTTACACCGTCACTTGGTTGACGGAGTGTTTGAGCGTATAGTGCTTTATACACTATGCAGTGCAGAGTAAATGTTCTACTGCTGGAAGATTTACCGGAATATCCACCCAATGGAACTCCCCGTCCCGCTTATTTTCATTTACTGTGTAGTTAGGTAAGCTTGGAAATCCAGAATCACAAAAGATCCTTTCGTTTACCGCGGAGCCACTTTTGGATAAGATTTCATGACTGATTACGTTCGTCAAGAATGCTTGGACGGCAAAAGCAATACCATTATGAATTATCAGTAGGAAATATATGTAACTTTAGATTTGCCAAGACTTTCCTAAACACTACGAGATGATCATAGGCCGCAAAGACAGCTTCATTACAACGAGTTGCGGTTTCTTCTCATAAGTAGTTCGCAGCAGACGCAAACGTTACAGAACTCTAATCTGCTGTCAATACATAACATTCTACGATAGGAAAATAAAGAGCTAATTATGTGTCTGTTAGGTTGAAGCACTAGCGCTTCGAATTTCCATTCCTTAATCCCGCAGCTACTACTCCTACAATTCCTAAATGTTGACAAAACCAAATTCCTCCACATTCTCTAACCATGCGTTGGATTTGAATTTTGTACAGCTTTGCCCGTTATTCACCTTCAGATTGTGCAGTGCCTTCCAATTTTTTGTTAAAATATTCTTACGCTGGGAGAGGACAAAGATAAGGCTAACCATGGATTCCGGTGACGGGTTGTATTTAGAAGATATCGCGGAAGGAGAGCTCCCGCGCTGGCTAGTCCCCGCAGACAGCTTCTGTCTTCATGAACCCTAGGATGATAGCACTATGTTCTGGTCCCCCATCGTGTTCTTCTAGGGAAAATAGCTTCGCAAATAAAACAGCCAAATGACAGACTTGCTATATGTAGGTTTCAACTGCGCAGTTTCTTCGTAATAGAATTCCAGCTGCTGAAAGGAGGCTTCCTCGCCTACGCCGCCTTCACATTAGGATTGGGCATTTCCGAACGTGTCCATGGCGTCACAGCTTCCGAAATCAAAGTAGGACGAAGGAAGTACTGCATCTCTTAGTTGTACCCATAAGGCACTCAGCGGAACAGAGGGGTGTGTATCTACATCGACTGAGGGCATGGGATATAGAAGGTAGAAGGGGTGGTTTTCATTCCAAGGCACCGGTTAGCGGCAGTTTGGTAGAATGCTGGAGTGAATTTCCCCATTGCGAAGTTCCCCCTATAATGAAAATTACCCTAAATGGCACGACTCCGTCTGTGTCTTCTACGGCGGGGATTCCTCAAGTTTAAACACTTGGTCTTCTTTTGCTAGTCTGTTCAATTGGAGGTACTCACAAAAGTGCATGGCCTTCTACTTTCCGCGAATGACACAAGGGTTCAGTCATTTGCATTCGGAAGAAGAGGGTACGCGTGTTCGCCATCGTTAACACTTTTTTACAAGGTTTTAGCATATCTTCCAGCTAGAGGAAAATAGTTTGGTGTTGTCTAGGTGTTGTTGAAGTTATCCGTTCTATCCTGTGGGCACTCTTTAAGCCGTTTTACCAATCTCGGGCTCTATGTACACCTCGCCGTTGTGCAAGATTACGTTGCACCTCCTTCCATAAACTAATAATGGCACCTTAAAAAAATGTCAACGGATGTTCATCAGTGGCGATGTCGCTCTTCTGTTTCCTTCAAGCTTTCCGCTTGCCAAACTTCACCAGCGCATATTCATTGTTCGTGCCCCTGAGGACGCACCTATGCTTAGCATGCTCCCTGTCTGTGAAATAACATTATAAAGAAAAGAAAGTCAAACTCCCCAAGTCCCGCTACAGATAGGGGTGGAAAGAAGCGTCTTTCCCGCGAAAATCGCTCCTAACGCGCTGTTTCTCTTTCCAACCCTTCTGTGTCCGCCCACAACGATCTCACCGGGAATAGCAATGAAGTGTGACTAGATTTCCAAAGGGAGGTAGCTCATATTACTGAATATACAACCGCAATGACGACGTAACCAAACTGATAACCTCTGGCATCGAAGCTGTCGAATAATAGTAAAAGTCCTGTCACCTACAGGGTTTTGACCCAATTACTGAACAATAAAATAACCAATGCACAGTGTATACATAACTCAACTGCCGTATTACGTATTAAAATCCGCTTTAACACAGAAGAACTCCTCAGACACGTCACCGATTTTTATGCCCTTTTTGATAGGAATAATATTTTAGAGCCTTCAGATTTTTGCAATATTGAAAAATCCTATTTTTTACCCGCCATTGGCCGGAAATTTATTACCCGCTATGTGGGGAAAAAATAAGGACCTCTTTAAATGAAGTGCCATCGGAAAAAGCTGAGGTCTTGATGGATGCATTTGCGGGTCCTTGTGTGGCACTTGCGTCTTTTTTGTAAGCCTTGACATTTTGCTAAATCCGTGTGAGCCCCTTCTTACGCCGTATAATACATTTTCTGAAGAAGTTTTCGTTCGTATTTTCGTTAGACTTCCGTGCAAAAAGTGACTTGTTTTGATTTGCACTCTCCACATTTTGTCCCACTCGTGCATTGATGCAAATTGATAGTGCTATAATCAATAAACATATCCTTCTTCAGGAGTGCAACAATTTTGTCATAACCCTTTCGTCATTTATTACTCAAACTGGCAGATCGCGCTAGGAGCGGTAGCTTAGAAATATCGCGATGCGTGCAACAACGCCTAAGCAACGCAAGTGATAATATTATGCATGAAAACGCGGGTAAAGAATCGGGAAAAGAATCGGGTAAAGAATCACAGTATGTTGGTGCAATATGCCTTGTAGATGACAACTTGTGATTGGACCAAAACGTATCGCAGTGATGTAATATACTTCAATATGTTGTCAACACGCCAAAAGCAGTAAAAGAGCCGGAAGGAGCATTTTCGGTGCTCTAACACAATTTCGCATTTTATCTTAGGCCATTGCAAATTGAAAAGAGTTCAGAGACCGTGCAGCGATTTCTGTGAACTCATTTGTTTGTGGTTTTGATTACTTTCGGACAGTACGTAGTACCTAATTAAAAGATACAAGAAATTTTTCTGGCTAAATGCACCTGTCGCGGGCTGTAACAGTGCGGGTATAAATAAACCAAATTGCGGAAGGAAGAAAACTGAACAAGCATAAGATAAAGAACGGCTTGACCTGGCGTGGACTTCAGATTGAACAACAATTAACCTTAATCTTGAAGGCAAGAGCAGAAAATGGAAAGTAGGCAAGCTTAGCGTAAAAGACATCGGATTTTCGGTCGTGCTGAGGGCGGCCTATGAGAACGGTGATTGTGATAATTATGCACCAACTGCTTTCGCCTTACTCTTCCGCGTGCGTTGCCTGGGAGAAAGTGGGATTAAAAGGACGCATAAGAATTGCGTGAAAGTGGCATCGCATAATCGAATTTCCTGCTGAATAGCCCCCAATGACCAACCTACCTGTCCCTTCCTTTCCCTCTCCTTACGCTTCCAATAAAGAAGAGACAGTTTGCGTAGGAGCTCAAACCGTCGGTCCTTCCATAATGGGGTGGATAACACTGTGCAAAGAACAAGCCTGAGGGGATTACTCAGAGGATTACAGGGACTTGGATAAAGGTAAAAACAGTGGCGCTATGGACCAGAACGACACCCTGCACCAACCGCGGCGGGCACATCACTCGCGCCCTGCAAGAAGTGAGCATTCGGGATGGTAACAATATTATATCTTTTAAAGATTTTTATTTCCTGTGTTGAAGGTCAACGGCGCTCATATTTTCGACAACGTAAGACTAGTTTCATCTTCTAGTGCACATAGAAGAGGGCGAAACACAAAATACTTCCTTTCAAACATCATCGCTAGCGCCGCAAACGACTCGTGAAGATTGGCGAATTCGGAACAGAAACTGAAAAAAGAGGGCCGCCTTTACAGGCAATTTGTCGTGACGTCAGTGATAAAACTGAAGCGGCCAAGCTAGTACCGTCGGCCGCCAACAGCAGTCTCCTAATGCGCGTGGTAGCGTTGCGTTTCGGATTGCTATTCCACAGAAGAATTTCGCTAAAGTTTTTAAGGCTAATGAAGTTCAGCGCGATTGCGACATCGCGTCACTACTAATCGAGGTGAAAAAGACCACCCGAGAACAATTTAGCATTACATTACCTGCAAGAAATGCAATCGTTGCCGTAGCAAAGAAAATGTGTGTCCAAATTTACAAAGGTACTTGATGGCGTGATACCGAAACACAGCTTTCGTTAGCCAGCGCCTGGTCTTCTTATCCCTCTTCTTGAAGTAAAAAAACCGCGCACACGCAATGATCATACACTAAGATTCGTGAGTTTATGCTTGTTTTGCCTAATTGAACTCACAAAAGTTATAAAAATGGCAGTGCAATAACAGATAGGAAAATCTCGGTGCAAGGCCTTGTTTGAAATGAGGGCGCTAAGAACGTTCACCCAGAGAACACAACGCAGCCACTGTCGTTGTGTGTCTTCTGTGTCTTTGTTTATATCGCGCTGGTTCTATTCATGATGTCAATACAACTCGCCCACCCTTCAACCCTGACAACACCGTCACACGTGTCTATTTATGTTCACGTACACTTAGTGCACTCGAAGTCTCACAGTAACAATTCGGCTGCGCGCTGCTCAACCGTACAATAAAGTGCCCCTGGCCGCGATGCCTGCGACGATAGCTGCTGTAAGTACTCCGCAAAATTACTGGACGTTCTTCCTCTTTGTGGCGTGGGAAATAATATAAAGACTTCATTGTGTTAACTGAACGAACGTACTTGAGTTATAATGAAAAATAGTGTGCTGTCACTGCACTCGTAGTCGCTTCCCGTATGGCGTCCTATTTATATGCGGTGGGCAGTCTCAATACCGTGATATGAGAGGCCCTGACAGACTTCTTTTCCGTCACAAAACCTCTGGTGGTTGCAGCACGGTTATATGCTGCGCCAACTCCCGTGTCACGGCTATCAACTAGCAGAAAGACTGACGGCAAGCATAAAATAAAAAAATGGAGGCAATCGTGAAGCTCCGAGCGATATGTTAGGCTAGCGACGCATGCGCGTACTCCGTCTCAAACAATGGCCCCCGAGCCTCGTTTGCGGTGGCCGACGACGCGCGCCGGACGACGTGGCGAAAGCCGAAAAACAATAAAACAAATTACACCATCTTCCCGAACGGGAACCCTGAGTGGTATGCAAATCAGCCGAGGGGTCGATTCAAGTGCCCATTAGTTTTCAGTTCGTTGTTCCCGTTATGTTGAGGTGCATAGCTACCATTATATTTACAGTTTGGTTTATATGGTAACTACCACACTTTTCACTTACCGAAACTACGAAATGGGTAATTGCGTTGAGCCCATGGCTGTTTCTCCTACTACTCAGGGTTCCCCTACGGGAAGATGGGGTTAGTTTATTAGATGCGACGGGGCTATGTCCCTCCCTTGTCGTGGTTGCGCCGTCCACACACCCCCTGTGCATGCTCGGCTTGCTGAACGCCCGGTGGTGCCTTACCCTTCAATGGCTCCTGGAGCGACAGTGTTACCGGTGTCTTCCTGGGCCGGCCCTAGATGAGCCGAGCATGCGGAGTTGGGGGGGTGTGGACAGCGCCACAAGGGAGGGACAACGCCATGACCATGAGATGCTGGAGCAGCAGTGTTGCCGGTGTCTTCCTGGGCCGGCGGATGGATGGACGACGGAGGACGGAGCTGAGAGCAAATTGATGCTTTGCATGTAAATATCTGGCGCGCACATGCGCAATAGGAGTGGAAAAAAGTTCGCGCGCGGCGAGTTGTGGTCCGGTCATTTGTCTTTATCGCCCACGTGCGAGGAATTTCAGCGCGGACCAAGTTGGGGTACCGTGCTTTGACTCTTGCTCTGTGTAGTTCATAGTTATTTACGAGAGTTCACACTTTCCTGACCATGTTCGCTCCCGCTGACATCAAATGTCTGATTCGAGGTCGGTGTAACCGGGGAAACCACTGCGAATGCGATGGGTTTATTAGGGCCACCGGGAAAGCAAGCCAAGCCGTGGCGCCATGTCAAGCCTGCTGGTGTGTGTAGTGCGGGCATAGCCCGGTTGATCAAGGAAGGATAGGTAAGACCCTGGATATCTTGTTTTGTTTTTGTTACAGGGGTGGGGTGCAGACTGTAAGAATTAGTGTTTGCAGACAACGAGTACGGGCCACGAAATTAGGCTCTTTTTGTCGTCATAAGAAGCCCCCACCAAAACCGTTCTCCGATACCTGGGGCTGTACACTAAATTTGACGTGCTTTATAGAGAGGATTCGGTTTCCAAGTGCAGCAGCCGTTTTGGGATGCAGGCGAAAAATGAAAACGCTCGCACATGTGAGGTACTTTTGTTGCCGTAATGAGTACCGTTGCGCCATTCAGAAATAAATTCTTACATGCATTTCATTGTCCAGGTAAAGGCACATAAAACCCTGTTTTAATTTTTTATTGTTCAATATCCCATGGCCACTGCTTCTCATTTTCGGTGGGCGTAGCAAAAAGGTAGGTAACTTTTTTTTCGTAATTAGGTTTTCGCTTCGTCGTTTCGGCTACTGACTTTTCTGCACGATGAGTACTCTGGATTGTGTGGCAATTTGTAAACTTCACTACGGTGCGTTTACGTGGTAAAAGTTTCACATGAAGCAACACTCATGAGTAGCACCAGCACCCATTTTGTTGTGTTCGCCACGGCTGTCGTCTGCCTGGAGTGTACACTAGAAACATATCACTGACAGCGCAAACGCGGCGCGTCGCCGGTGCGGAGGTCGCTCGAAGCGGTGGCTTCTAGTGCTGTTAAAAATGCGCTGGCTTTTGCTCGGTACGCGCAGTTTGCCTATGCTTTAGCAAAAGATATTTGCTAGAAATTTTGTTCGATATTTAATAAAATGTTTTGCGCCATACTATTGGTGGAAATTGTTTCAGAAAAAGAAACCAGGGCACTGAACCCCGCGCATGTAACCGCGAACAGAGTTCCTTTACGACATCCAATTGACGGCTAGGTGTCAAATAAATGTATGGCACCGTTTTCTCGCACGCCTTTGCAATGAAAGCGCTCGGCCTACCTATGTATATGGGGAAAATGTCCTTTTGGAGAGAGTATGAATCTACAAGCAGTAAAAAAGAAATAATTGCCTAAACTACAGCGATGCATTTGCCTGATTTATGATATTTTAACTTATGTGCTAACGCGTTGGTGATACTTCTGCTGCGCCCCTTCACGCTATTCTGTCATACCGCCAATAAATAACGCCACCATTGTGTACCTGGTCAGTTTTGGATGCGACGCTGAGAGCATCTCTTGTCAGCGGCCCTGTCCTTCCTGCGTGCGTACGTCGTCGTCATCGGCGTCCGCACTCTCCTCCGCCCACCCCTCTCCTCTCCGATAGCGAACACTCTCGCGCGAAGGCATGGAGGAAAGAAAAGGTTAGGAGAGGCCCTGACGTCACATTTGTGAAGCCGAGTCCCGCCATGACTTGAGCCCATGGAGCCCAGCACTCTATCCCCTCATCCTTTGCTGTCTCCGGTTTGGTTTGAATAACATGGCGTCGCCCTGCTTTCCCGTTTCGAAGCGAAAACAGCTTCGTCGCTAATTCCTCGGTGCGATGTCATGTTCTAAGCTGTTGATTTCGCCTTCAATTTGCCATCCTAACCCTCACCCAAAGTTTCAATCGAAAAACGGCCTTCGGTTTTGAGATAGAAGGACGATTTTTCAGCTCTTAATCCTGGCAAAGTAGCGTTTGTCGTCGTCATAGCAACAGGCTCGCGGGATGGCGAACGCAGATGACGGGACCATTGTTTGGGTTCGTACAGCACTGCGGTTTTTGCGCGCTACGTCTCAGCAGCGATAAATTTCACTTCACTTCACAACGAAGAAACACAAAGTGACCAAAGAACAAACTGTGGCTCTCGCCAACGCTGAGCGAAGGGGATTTTCCCGGCAGGTAGCCGGTGGCGGCAGCGGCTCGCTCCGCCGATCTCGACGCGACGTAAGCGCCGCTGCAGCCAGGCCGCCTCCGGCGGCAGATTTTTCAAACTGGCCATATCTAAAAGTGTTTGTCGTAGCGACTGCGCTGGTTTGCAAGCGTAGCGAGGCAGCCACATACCAAGCGCCTTAAACATTTGTCCGTTCTATTCGCTTAAATTTGGCCGCCGCAGGTGTAAACAAGTAGGCAACATTGTCTATGGGCTCAAGAAAAATCGCGTGACTTCCTCCACACTTTTCGCATTGCATTGGGGTGTTAGGGGCCTCTCCTGAGTATTCTTTCCTCCATGCGCAGGGGGCATTGGATTGGATTCGATTGGCTTGGCTTGGCTTGGCTTGGCTTGGATTGGATTTGGATTTGGATTGGATTGAAGTGGATTGTGTTGGATTGTGTTGCGTTATAGCCGCGGCAGACGCACTGGCGCCGGCGCGTGCCCAGGTGAGAGCGAACTCTCTCTCAACATCTGCGGTGTGCCCAGCGCGCTCTCACACCTCCGGCGGGCGGCGCTGTGCGCGGTGCTGCGCATGTGCAGTACTCTCTCCCTCCGCGGTCTCCTCTCCTTCGGGTGCGCTGCGCATATAACCGGTGTGCCGCTCTCTCCGCTTGCGCTTGAAACCCCCTCAGCGTCGCATCACACCAGGGTTCCCGCGAGGGGAGGTGGGCGTAATTTTTTTCCCCTGCCGTTTCTTTTCTTCACGCAGTGCCAACACAACAGATTGCTACCGTGACTCAACGTTTTTGAAAAATTTACAACGCTGTTTCCATTCCAGTGCGGCGAAATTCTAGAAGCAGCAGCTCCCGGGCCAAAGATTGCTTGGGGCAATTCTACAAAGGCCATCTACATCATCGGAAGTGGTGTAACTAGACCAAAATTGAAGCCTGAAGAATGTACTTTTTATTTGTTTAGTAATATATTACATTAAGGACATGAGATACCCGTCCGATTTAGGCCAAACGTTGGGCGTTATACAGTCAGTAGCTTGCAAAAAAGACGAGTTTTCTCCATGTTTTGTAAGCAGCAAGCTGCTGAAAATTCCATAAATGGAAACAATAATTTTATCTTAACATGTCGTTATTTGCTCTTCCACAAATAAAAGATTTTTATTTGTATGTTCCATTTGTATTTGTTATTTCAGTATAAGTCTTCCGTGTTCCCATTTGTATTTTGGATATCAAAAAAAAGAAAACATTGTTCTTTCGACAAAGTGTCATTTATGTCATTTTCATCTTACACTTCTGCATGCTCATGAATTCGGGAATGACAAAATATTTAACATTTACATACCCAACTAAGTTCTCTCTTCGTGTCCCAAGCTTGTATGAGTAGACTATCACTTCAAGTTCCGGATAGGTTTAAGGAACACAGATACTTGCCGTACAGCTTTGCTTGAAACATGGCATTATGAATATAGGGATTTTTTTTTTTATTTCGTAGTATGTGCATTGAGGCCTGATAAATCCGGTGGCAAAACACTGAGGTTATAAAGGCAAAACCTCATTGCATAAAAACTGAGGTCATGAAGATATACCAGACGTTTACAAATTAGAAATGTGTTAATGCACTTGCAGTCATTGCAACCCATTGTGGCATTTTTTATATGGTCTAAACTTCTGATGTACAAGTGTATGTTAATGCCTTGAAAACGCTGAACCTCAACCTTGCGCGGCCGCGTGCAATAATATAACTCGTTAATAACGGAAGCACGAATGAAACGAGGCCACTTAAAAAATTGCATAAATTTAGAGAATTATCTTCTAATGCGTAGTATTCTTATTCCGCATCTTTTGAGTTTGAGTCTTCATGAGCCAATTTTCTTGGTTTTTCTCTCCTGCCTATCCAAATATCTCCATTTACACTAATATAACGATCACAGGTGTTTTTTGCGTCAAATCTGCATTTTTTGTAAATAAATGGCGTTACAAGGCTCAGGATTTTTAGTATTTCTAATATTTTTCTTGTTCTTTAGTTTTTCAAAATTCTGTTCGACGTATTACCTCCATCTGCGCTATGATAACGATTACAAGTGGAACTTCTGCTAAATCTGCATTATTGTGCATATCCATGGCGTTATACGGTTCGCCATTTTCTGTCGTTTTTCTATATTTTTCTTAATTTTTAGTTTCTGAAAATTTCTTTTGAACAATGACCCTCATTTACGATATTATAACGATTAAAGGTTGAACTTCGCGAAACTTGCATTTTGCTGGAAATTCAGGGTGTTACAAGTTACACGGCCGAGCGCTTATCCTGTCTGCACGAGAAAGCGCTACGATATTTTTTGTGTGCTCGCGATCCATCAAAAAAGACGCAGTATCTAGAGGGCCGTCCGACAGCTCTTTACCTGCGCGTCAACGCAGCAATTCTGCATGCATCGCGACAGAACGTTATGTAGACTGAGTGATTGTATATTGGTTCATTATATTACCAGACGCGTAATTTACTACCGCCCCGTATGACAAAACTTAAGGTCAAAGCATGTAACCGCACCACCAGAAGAGCTACGAGGAGCAGAAAAAAAATTCAGTACACCATTTCATGCTTGGTGTACTTGCCACTCGTGACGAGACAGCTCTTGTTTTCAGTACGACAGTGCGCCTTACGTGTTAGTTATTTGCAAGCATTGTGCATAGGGGACACTTTCTGCCAATGTTCAAGGATACTTTCGGTAACAAGGCTGAACAGCTGTTATCAATTCCGTTTGAACCGATGAAATAAATCCCCGCACGGCGCACCATACTGTTGGAACGGGCAAAGTCCCGCAAACCGTAATATTATGCCTCTTTGGTAGAGCGATTCAAACACGGTAGCCTAAAGAAAGCCACTCGCCGCCTAATGTGTTATTTAAGACTCCTGCTTGACGCGCAACAGTGTGCGGAACACTTACAAGCCCATGTTTGCACTCCCCAGCTTCCCGTGGGTTGGTGCACAGTGGTAATGATATTCGCCTCTTTATGTGTTGTAGTAGACCAAGGTTCGATTCTCCGTGGGGTTACGTCTATGTGGTTACGTGTCTTGCATAATGTAACACGCGTTAGACCACTCGGCACGGGGTGCTGGCGTTGACTTGGCAATGCGAGGGAAAAAATGGATAAAATCAATTGTGGCGTGTTTTTCTTTTTTTGGTGAAAAGCAACAAGGCCACTTATTTGAGGGGCCGTATGATTCTGGGGCCGCTTCGTAAGCGGGAATAGATTAGCATATCGGGCCGTGTAGAAAACTTACGGCCAGCGGCCCGCCGAACACACGGCCAGGGGTTTAGATGGCCCTATGGTTAGGCGGCCCTGCAGAGGGCCGCTTAAACGTCTGGCCGCGTGTTCCGTGAGCCGCGTGGTTGGCGGTCCGCTTGCGCTCGAGGCTGCCTAGATCGCCACTTTATAAGCGGATTTAAAATGACGCACCAGCCCGCCAGCATGCGGATCGGTTAACAAGGAACTGACTAAGTGTGTAGATACGAGAACTTGTACGCCCGTACGACCATTTGAGTGCCCCGCGGCCTGCATGTACATGAAATCAAAGTGAACGAATCACTTTTAGTCGCGTATTTAAGCCTGCGAGAACACCGCCTGCGCTAAGATGAACATTGACATTGCCATTCATTATATTCGGCTTGAACACCAAGGAACAGTGAACGGCCTACGTGACCAATGTTGTGAATATTTTGTTTGTGGCAGCTGCCGCGGGTGACAGTTCGCTCACTGGCCAAATTATACAAAAGCATAGTCTAAACAACTGCGAATTCTCGTTCACACAGACGCTTCTTGTCTTACCTACTGCGTTTTTCAACCTGTAACGAAATGAGACAATCGAGCTACAAGCCACAGCAGCAACGAAGTTGGCCAACCATGAGTTATATACTTCAAGAAAGCGCTACGTTGATTCCAGGCATAGTTTGCAATTTTCCCTAAACTCCACTTTAATTTTGTCATTTCGCCAGATTAGGCGCTCGCCACGTTTTATGAATTCAAGTCGTTCACTCTGAGTGGCATTTCGGAAGCACGAGTTCATTTGATTGTAGGGTTTTAACGCGCCGACGCAGCGCAGGCGATGAGGCACGCTGTAGTGGAGGGCTCCAGAATAATTTAGACCACCTGGGTATCTTTAACGCGCGCGGAAATCTCGTTCACACGGAAGTTTTTGCTTTTCCCCTCCATCAGAAAAGCAGCCGCTGCGGCCCCGAATCGAACCCGCGACCTCGCGCTCAGCAGCGCAACGCCTTAGCCACTGAGCCACCACGGCGGGTCTTCGCAAGCACGAGCACGCACACAAACACAGGCTGTTGTCTACAACAGTCTGAGCTTCACACGTGTTTATTACATAGGGTGGCACTAGGCCTTGTGCAAAATCTGCTGACCTCTCGCGGCCACCGCGAATACGGCCGCCTTGTACAAGTGTTCTTTCGGAATGCTGGGCATCTAACTGCGGAGAGTTTTCGGACATCTGGCATTTTCATTCCACGAGGATGCCCACATATATCGTGCGCCCTCCTGCATACAAACTGGAAACACGGATCCTGGAGGAGGAAAGGTAAGAACTCAAGATATCAAAGCAATATTGTTTATTATGTTATCGCAGGTACGCAACGTTCATGGACGTTGCTACATTCTTGCGTATATCTGACTCTGACTTTCTCGTGTATTCCTCTGGCAAGGTATAACACTTTTGCGTATGGCCTATAAGTATGGAAGGCGAAAAAATGTTTAGCACCACACACCACCCACAACACAGCAGTCAGTGATTTGCACGAGTCTGCAAAAACCACGGGCGAGTAGCCGATCGTTGCTTTTAATTGCGCAGGTACGCCCTTCGATTATCTTATCTGCGGTAAGATGTTCACTGTATTTTGGTGCGCAGCGAATCGCAGCAGCATTACTCTGGACGGAAAATTATTAGGGGTGTGCGAATAATAGAAAATTTTGAATATTACTCGAATAATCAATGTTATATTCGTATGCGCTTCCAAAAACTACGTATTCGAAATATTTCGAATATTCCAGCCGGTTCGAATAAACGGCTGTTTTCGAATATTTGGGTTGATTAGTTCAAGGGGGGACGCGTCTTTCAACTTCGAAAAAATGACCATAAAATCTTGTTTTTAAAGCCATACTTTTGGCTTCTATGTTTTCTATCCTGGTGTTCGCGAATTTTTTTCCGACGAGAAACGTCGCAAACTGGTATAAAGAATACTTTTGCTAGCCGCGGTCCCAATGAGTCAGCGCAAATGGCCGAAAAAACTGCAATTATCGGAGCGCTATATCTTGGAAACGGTTCCGCCAGGCGCGGATATTTTGGTACAATTGGATAGGCTGAGCGATCCCTTTTCCTGTCCTTACCATCTCTTTTATCTTCCTTCATGAACTAACGCACGAATGGCCGAAAAAAAGGCGTACAAATGAAACCAGAAATAGATGCTAGGGCGCAGTGGGCCTTCCGGTTGCCGCGCGTTGAAATGGCCCTTCTGAATGGGCATCGCTACGGCATTGCCAGATGGCGGCCGCCTGAACTACGTATTGCGCGTTTCTTAGATGATTTGCACTGCTTTGCTAGGAAAAGTTTCTGCTCAATCATTTCTTCTGCTGTGGTATTCAAGACGGACATTGTCGCGATGGGAATGCCTGAGGTCACCAGCCATATTACGGGAAGCCACGTGGCATGAAAGGCGGAGGTCACGTAACGCTTCCTGGTGCGCGTAATTTCACCCTTGAGGGTTAAACGCGGTGTGCGCTCTTGTAATAGCGGTCCGCACAGCAAAATTTTACTTTTATTTGCGATGCTTACACGTTTTGTTATTGCTAAGCTTTGCAGTAGGCTCGCTAGCAAAGGGAAAGAAACGGCCGACGTGTCAAAAGCTTCAGCACGCACGGCGTAGCCGCAGCGCTTTGGAGCATTGCCTAACTGCGTAACCTGGTGGCTTTCTCTGACCATGGCTTTGTCACTGCCACGTTTGAGAACGGCGAACACCGAAGGACCAAGGAAACTGCCAAACCTTTTTGACAATTATGCAAAACTCAAAGAAGACCTTTTAGACGAAGAGGTTGTGGTTTCAGGGATCAAAGCTATAATCACGCAGGTGCGAGAGCGGGGAGATGTGTTATACCTTAACGCGCCTTGTTATCAATGCACAAACAACGGACAAGGTACTCGTCAACAGGTCGGTGCAACAAGAATGTCTGCTGTCCCCGATACTTTTCGCACGTTACCTTTACCTCTCTGTCGTTTCATTCGGAACGACAATATTGTCGGGGGAATCAGCCTGGCAGACGAGACCGTGAAAGTGCGAGCCTATGCGGATAATCTGATCCTCGTATGTGCATCCAAGGAGGAGATGCGCAAAGCGCTGCAACATCTGTCGGAATTCTGCAATGTGTCTGGTGCAAAAGTGAATCGAGACAAATGGTCAGGTCCATGGTTGGGTGATTGGGCGCCAAGCCAATGAGCTTCTTGGATATGCAATGGTTTGACCAAGTCGGCATATACCCTGGCGTTTGTTTTGATACCACCAATTTGCAAAAGGGACAAATCACAATCAGTCTAAACGGACTGGCAGCAAACGTGCGAGTGGCATGGGAGAACCATACCAATTTAAAATCGTGCGTTTGTGTGCAACACAGTTTCCTTTCCTGCTTTTTGGTATGCTGCTCACGTGATGCCGCGCCTACCAGCCAATGGGAATCGATTTCATAGATTCTTTGACATGTTTATTTTGGAGTCTCGATTTGAACGAATGAAGAGGATAACCTGTTTCTAAGTTTAATCAAAGGTGGTCTGGTATTGGTGAATATTGAGGCAAAGCTCAAAGTTCAGAGGTACCTTTTTTCGCAGGCAGAATAGGCCTCTAATGTTGAACTCATTTGCTATGCTGAGCTGTGGGTTTTCGAGAGACTAGCTTGAAGATGCGGGTCTAGGACCAAGGTCACGAGTGCTAAAGTTTTACAGAGAGCTGAAACAGGCGCTGCGGTTTTAGAAGAGAGGTTCTCACGTGACTACTTAATGGAAATGAAAAACAAATCACTGCACTGAGACACGATTGACATGCTTTTTCGAGCTCCGCTCTACCGGTCACGAGTACACAGTGCATTAGTGTCAGAGGTCTTGAAACGGTCACCACGGATTCTTGTTAAGTTCGCCGTCAAGGATTTTTTTATCAGATTTCTCGTGGAAGTTCTACCGGAGAAGCCATGGCTGGCAAGAAAAGATTTCTTTGTTCCCTGGTCGACCATCTAACTGTGATATCTGCCATCACCCAGAGTCCCTTCAGCACGTGTTCCTCTTTTGCACGAACGCTGCGTATTTCTGGCATGACATCAGATCAGTATTTGAAATTTCTCTGTATCAAACTTGGAACTATGTGAAGTTTCTCACAAGTGAGGAATTCCGAGAAAACAAATGTGTGGAAATTGTCCTGCTGTTGGGACTGTATGCAATTTAATGGTCTCGCATGGACCACGTCCTTTGTTTGGAGGGAGAAAATCCGCCTGGACGCTCCTTTTTGACGCGTTTGCCTACACCAGCTCTTTTTTAAAAAGTGCAGACAACGAGCTACCCGGCAAGTGGAACGTAATGGAGGCGCAATTGCACAGACGCGTCCATCCGTGATTTCAAGGTGAAGCAATGTATCTGTGTGTTGCACTTTTTTTTTATTGGGTCAATTTCCATCGGCGATGGAGGAGGAGAGGGAAAAGGCCGTGCGAGCAGCTTGATACAGAAACTCTATGGCTTGATAAGCCCTATCCCCCTCCTGGCTACAGCGAGTGGCATAGCACTGACAACAACAACAATAACAAAAAATAAAATAAAACGAAACAAACTTTTCAATATGCAGTATACAAAATAAGAATAAAAAATAGCAGTTAATATATTATACATAGTCATGCAAACAAAATTCATGGGCACATGGAACAATAATAAGCACAAGAAATAAACAGTATACGTAGCAATATTAATTTGACGTACTGGTAAATCGTACCTTGGCAACGTAATACACCTTCTACATGCGCGCTAATTAACCATAAAGAAATACGAACGTATCCGATGTACAACGCAATAAAATTCTCACTCATACAAAGTAATGTAGGTCAGCATCCGAACAATAGCGTAGGAAAAAGACAACAACAATAGGTGATCATGGGGAATCGTATGTAAGAAACATGTTTCTCAATTTTCTATTATTTAGCTGGAAAATATCGATATTTTGTTTTAGGTAATTATTTAAGAGGGTAGGAATTCGGTGTTTTACGGTTTGCAAAGCGTAATTAGTTCGGTATGCAAGCACAGTCCAGTGTTCGGGATTTCGTGTGCTATATTTTGTCGGTGTATTTTTATTTATTTGGCTAAGAATTTTCAAAAAGGTATGTTGTCTTGTGTCCTTGATTAATGCTTGACATAGGTAGTAATTATGAAGGTGTTCGCGCTCAGTATTTTAAAAGTTTCAAATAAAGTCTGCACCGGAAAATCAAATGGAGAGTGAGTAATTATCCTAATTGCTTTCCTCTGTAGCCTGCACAATTTTTGTATATTGCTAGAAATGGTTGTGCCCCAGACAAGCACGCAATAATTCAAGTAAGGCAGAAACAATGATTTGTACAACAGTAGCATGATACTTTGAGGGAGGTGTTCTCTATGTGGATAAAATATACCAATTATTGATGAAAGCTTGTGATATAAGATTCACGTGCTTGTCCCACGACATATTGTTTGTGAAAATTACTCCTAGGGTTTTGAACTTATTCACAAGTTCAATCTCTGAATTACTTAACATAAGTTTTGAACCATGTGTAGCCACTCTCGCTTTAGCGTGGAATATTATTGCTTTGGTTTTTGAAACATTAATTAGTAAACCATTATCAGATGTCCATTTTACGATTTTAGATAGAATAGTATTTGCTATATTACAAAGTTCAATGCAGGTTTCAGATGATATAAATATGCTAGTATCGTCTGCATATAGAACAAATTTTGCTCGGGAATCAATGTCTACAATATCATTTATGTACACGTTAAACAAAAATGGTCCTAACACACTTCCCTGGGGTACTCCATTCCGGGAATGCAAAATAGTTGACGAATACCCGTTGTTTTTAACAAACTGAAATCGGTGGGATAGGTAGGATTTGATTAATTGTAATGATTGACCTCTTATTCCATAAGAGCTAAGTTTATCCAGTGAAGATCTCGGTTTAAGCAGTCAAAGGCTTTCGTGAAGTCGATAAATATTCCTAGCACAAATTTTTTGCTTGCTATATTTTTTAGTATGTATTCTTTTTGGTCCAGGAGAGCCATTTGTGTAGATCGATGAGGACTGAAACCATATTGCGCCTCGGTTATTATTTTTGTTTTTTCTGCGAAGGAAGCGAGTCGAGCATGAATATGTTTTTCTAATCCTTTCTAGAACACGGGTAAAATAGATACAGGCCGGTAGTTACCGAGGTTATTCGATCACCCTTCTTATTGATGGCAATTACTTTGGCTATCTGCATTTTTTGGGGGAAAATACCTGTAGAAAAGCTTAAGTTAAAAATATGTGTTAATACTGGGGCTATGATGTCGATTACAAATTTTACTGGTTTGATTTGTATGTCTTCAGCGTCGCAACAATTTGTATTGTTTAGGGCTAAGCAAGTGCAGTGCACTTCTTCAACGGAAACAGGGTTTAAAACATGCTATTTAACTGACTATCATTACTTACAGTGGTGGTTGGATCGTTGATAGATGGAATAGGCAAATTAGTGAAATGTGTGTTTAACGCATTTGACAAATCTTGACCACTGGTTATTTTTCCCATCAACAATGAGCCCATCGATCGGTTTCGTTACCCGTGAGTTGTTCATAACTTGATTTAGTTTTCTCCACAAAGCAGTGCTATCATTTTAGATTGGTTGAAAACTATTTTCGAAATATTGAACTTTGGCTTTCTTAAGTTCCTTATTCAAGTCATTGCGATATCTCTTGAACTCTTTAAATTTGTTATTATCCCTCGTGCGGATAAATGTATGATACAAGCGATTTTTTATTTGAATTTTAGCTAACAACCCATTTGTTATCCATGGCTTTCTAAGTCTTGAGGATATACTAATAGTTTTGAAAAGAAAGTGTCTGCTGTACAGCTCCTTGAATTTGCTCATAAATAAGTCATAGGCAACGTTCGTGTCTTGAGAATTAAACACTTCTGACCAATTCGTATTCATTATGTTGTGTCGGAACTGATGTAGTTGAGATGGCAAGATTTCCTGGTAATGTATTTTATCCGCGGCTCGTTTATGTTTAACTGTCGTATTTACGCACAGAAAAATCGGGAGGTGATCACTAATGTAGTACGTCAATACTCCTGCTTTAGTTTAACATGATTTATAATTTGTTAGAAATAAATCAATTAGTGTAGACGAGCTTGTTGTTATCCTTGTTGGTAATGAGATAGTATTTATCATATTATGTTCTGCAAGCAAGATACTAAATTGTTTACCAGGTTCAGGATCACACAATAAATTTATATTAAAATCACCTCCACAAATAATATTCATTTTATTCTCATTGATATAGAAAAAGAGACGTTCTAAATGACCGAAAAAAGATGCTAAGTTGCCGTCCGGAGGCCGGTATATTGTTGTGAAAACTATTTCTTGCACTGCAGTGTGATAATCTCAATATCCCGAGTAGAGTACGTAAAAGAGGGCATTACCTCGCATTTTAAGTCCTCTGTGATCAAGATAGCGACACCATCACCTCTACCGGATTGTCGGTTCAGGTTGTAAGTATTATATCCTATGGCACTGAATGGTACATCATTATTTTCATACCACGTTTCGGTTAGCATAAATGCGTGACCTTTAATTTTTAATTGACTAAGCAAAACTTCTAGAGCGTCCAATTTATTTCTAGCAGATCTCATGTTGGCGTGAAATGTCTTCAACGACGAGTGAAATGCTTGGCCTACAAAGCTAGCAATGTGATCTAGGTTTATGTAGTGGCTTTCATTCATGTTAAAAGGAAAAATAACAACTAAATTTGGTCAAGCCGGCACAGATAATTCAATAGTCTTCCGCGGCAGCCAGCGCGAGATCACCCACTGATCTGATAAGTCGCGCTGGATCGCCGTCCTTGCGCCGTACGAGAATTTTTCCGTTTCGGTGCCAGGCAAACTGGACGCCTTGTTCCTTGGCCCATTTCTTCGCCTCAAAGAGAAGTAGCCTACAGTGCTTAGTCAAGTTCTCTTCTATGAGCACTGGCGATTCAGCAGTCCTGAGCTTCAGTCTTTTCGCGTACCATTCGTCCCTCACATCGTTGCGGGATGTGGGGACTTCGCTGAGTAAACTCTGTTATGTCAACGGCCTCTGATGTATAAAGGCAAAGACTGCCTTTTTACTATGTACATAGCACTCGATTTTAAATAAAGCTTAAAAAAAGGCCTGTGGCCGAGTGGTCTCGAGCGCTAGGTCCGGCTAGGTATGTTATTTTGCAAGTCACAAGTTCGAATCACCGAGGGTACAGTTTTTTTTTTTTTGTAAGCCGACTTTACCATTTTCGGCCGATGTTTTCTATACTGAGTTCACCATTTTTCGGCCGTGACGTCCACTGCTCCACGAACTAGTTCACAGAACGCGGGCAAGCTCACACTGACGCGCTGGCGAGTTCTCGTTGGCGTGCTGTAGCCATAAGCCCCCACTGCTTGCGCAAGTGCGCACAGGCCAGAATCAGCAGGCCGTTGGCCTGGTGCGAACACGCTTTTTACGATACAGGCATGAGTGAGGCAAGCTCTAGATACTGGGGAGAAGCGCATGGGATTTGAGCGTCTGCGGTGACACGGAGGGCGCTCACCCACTCCGTAGGCTTCGGCCAGTGATTGGTACGATTCCAAGCCGCCCTGGGAGGCCTATGTTAGGCATTTTACAACCGACAACTTGCAGGAGCGCGGTACGACGATTACTGAGATATCGAGAATGCCCATCCAACGATGTCGTGGGATGTCAAGCATCTTGTTTTACACAACCGAAACCGAGACTTGTTGGAATGCTAACCTTGGACATTGTGCAATCAAGTTGCATCTCCTCCAGTCGTCACAGCCTTTAGTTGGTGCGGCCGCCACTGACCACGCATGGTAGTTTTTCTTCTTTCGCAATTTATAAAATAATTACAAACTTATCAACCGGATAAACGGTGAAAAGTGTGTTAATTTTAGCCACTCTATGCAGTGAAAGCAAAACCAGGAGCTTGACAAATTCACTTCAGTGTCCCTTTAAGACGTGACGGACCACCGAAGCAGGCCTTGGAAGAAGGCACACCAAACAAGGGACGATACCTGACTGTGATCATGCAGGCAGGCACTGACTGCAGCAGGAATCACCCTTCTCTCATGCACGTAAACCGTTGAATGGGGAGATGACACGCCCACATGCATCACTCTGATCACAGAAACATTGCCGCAGTCAAAGACAACATAATAGAGAATTATAGCGGAGAGGAGAACCGATATGGGTACGGTATCCAGAAGGCGACCGGCGCTACTGTGAGTGTGGAGAGGTTACAAAAATTAGTGGAGTGCACCCGCGTCTTTGTTGGGTACCGTACCGCGACCGGTTTTCCGCTCTGCTATAAGTGTCTAATTATAGCGGCCCTACGAATTAAAAGTACACTATTGTACATCCTAAAATAAAATGTAATTTATTTGCATTCCAACGCGTAAAGGTCTTATGAGTCTGAATTTTTTTCCTTTTTTTTTTGCTTCCCCTAAAAAGAGGTATCATGATGACGTCAGATCTACCACGTTTATGTAGAAGATCGGCAAGATCGAAATATATTATTCTTCAGCGCATCCTCGCAACTAACCCGCCTAAACGTTCGCTTCTTGTGCTACCTTTCGCACACAAACAAGATAAACGCTACGCTTTTACACCCGCTGGAGACGGTTGACCAACGAAGTTGAAAAGTGGTGGCCATGGTGTGTATCTTCAAAGGACAGGCTAATCACCCGCCTGGACTATAAATACCCGCATCCACCTCATTTTAGTCTAATAACTGCCACCGTATTGAGTGTGTCTCAAACAGCGAAAGGCCAAACGAAATGTTCATAGGGAACGCAACGCTGCGAAAAAAACGAAAAAAAAAAACAATTATGAAGCACACAACAACGAACAACGATGGGTGCAAAATGCAAGTGCACGTACATGGTCTTTCAGCTTTCTTCACACTATTAGTAAATGTATAGCTCTTAGGTGGTAGGCACCGAAAAGATCGTATTAGTTTTTTTTCCTCGTCAAACGACCCTTCCCCTCTTGCTTTTATGTCGATCGTGCAAGTGCTTGTCCCATAACTTTCAGACTAGTTTAACCGTCACTGATAAGAAAGGACCGACCATTTCGACTTATGCCGGTTGAAAATGTATGTGCACACGCGTCAAGATGCGGTATCTCTCCACAGAGCATATAACCTTCATTTCCCGGACTCTCGAATCTCCACCCATGCCCAGAATGGCGGTACCACGCATTGGCACCGCGATGAAACGAATAATGTACGTAAAATTCTGGTTTAGTTTTCTTCTAACAGCAAGCGACGTAAACAGCGAGTCGTTTGAGCATACGAAGTGCATAGCTGTTCCAAAAAACTCCGATGCTTTTTGTCAAATTTGAACGCTCTGCTCAAATGAGTATGTGTCACGAAAGGCTAGCGCCATTCTTTTTCTTTTTAAGTGAGAAGCTTTAACGTCTGCCTATAAGATGTCCCACCCACACGACATTCGAAGTAACAAATATTTACACTTGACTGGGTGGTTTTTGGGTATATTATTTTCCATTTTGTACGAAACTTGAGTGTAAAAAAATAATATTTGCATGTTTGAGGATAAATATTTGGTATACGTCCGAGGAAAACCCATCTTTCAGTTCTTGCGGGTGGATGACGTTCACTGAATCTTTCCCCTAGGCTTCGTAAAGAAATTACGCACAATGTTTACCCAGCAGATCTGTTTAGTACGAGCTTTGTCCTTTCGTCACATCAAAAAACCTTGAAGATTTAAGAAAAAATGCGGTTAAGAAGGCCTTGAAAATAAAACCCGGGACCTTCACGCCGTGAAATCGCCAACCTAATCACTGTGCCACCCAAAGGATTGATTTGTAAAGGGCTTGAAGAAGCGGGGAAAACTAACACGTGCACCCGTACGTTTCATAAGCTTGTCAACGTTTGACGGGAGCGTGATTGTTTGATGATTGCTTGCAGCCATGGTTTTGAAGGTTGAGGAATACAGATCATTTGTGCGTCTTTCCAGGCCTGATGCAGCGATTTTTTCAACGTGGGTACTTTTTGATATCCACCAGAAACGTCCGACATGGTGCATGTGCACGGCATGGCATAAAATGTTTTTTGACTGTTTTAAGAAGTCCTCTGGGGTTCTCGTGCTCTTGGATGAGCGGATGTATTTTCTGCAGGGCGGACCATCTTGTGGCCGTTCTATTTATAAGGATTCGGACTAGCTGCCACGTTTTCTTCATACCCATTACCTCCTAAAGTGTTTCGCAAGTTCGCTGGTATTGTTCTATGTACGGCGGTGTTGTTTACCCTAGAATAAGTTTGCTGAGCTTAGCGATGCGATTCTACAGGCTATTGTAGGGTTTGCATCGCTTCCGCCACTTCACAATACTGTTGTGCCCTTCCAGCAGTGGTTATGTGACTGTCTACTGGTTGTTCCCCATCGAATTGCGGAAAGCGTTTGGTATGATTTTGATATCTCTAAGGAGATCTCCAGTCCACACTCGGATATCCCAGTACGGTTTGCTGCACGCATGCCCGTATGTTGCCCCATTCAGTTGTACGTGCACGTTTATGTTGATGCTTTGTAGTGGGGTAGTGGTCATCAAGGTAATAATTTTGTTATCGCTGTAATGTACTCTTGCGTGTGCTGCCATTGTATGTGGATGTGCTCTAAGGAGAAAGTGAGGTGCCGGACTTATATACCTTCCAACCGAGTTCGTATTCTTTCAGGTCGTTGTGGAAAACATACTGCTGCTCTCAAATCATCGTCAGAATTCGGGGAGCTTTCCTGTCCTTCTTTGTATACCACCGCGCGGTTTCTGGCACATCGAATTTGCGTTTTTGTTTCGAGTTGGGGGGGCGAAGGCAGCTACAAATGAGTATCAGGTCTTCTTTTGGGTGACTATACATATTAGGAATGAAGGGACGCTTGTCGATTTCACACCTTTAAGGTGATGTTTATATCAATCGCGTCGTTTTGTGACCGAAGATGCTTTCGGTTGAAAAAAGGCTCCAATGCGAATAACAATATATATAGTGTGGCCTTAGAAGTTCGGCTTCTTGACTTATTCTTGAACGGCGATCATGTCTGGCGAACAAATGCTCAGATAGAGCGTGAGACACCATCACTCATCGTCATCATCAAATTTTGCGCTGTGGTAGGTTTCACAGTTGAGTATCAACTTGCTAAACAACGTATTCTGAAAACAATGAATGCACTCTTTTTTAAAGTTTGCTTTATAAACAATGTTTGCGCCGACCATAGTTTTAAAATAGATATGTAATTCCCAACAGAGATAATACCTATACCTGAAGCAGTAGCTACAAAGTTGTAATCTTTAAATATAACGCGGTTTCTCTTGAAGAAAACTCCTCGATATATGTTTTTATGCATTTCTCACTGTGGACAACAAGCAGTTGCTTCTCAAAAAGGCACACAGTTTTATCAAAAAAAAATCTCCGTCGAACAACCTCGTTTATAATATCCCTTCTCGACTTTTTCACCTGCTTTACAAAACCGAACCGTCATTGTGGCACAAAGCAGAACAGTGAGAGGTTATTAATAACAGCAGTTGCCTGTCAAGACGGCAGAACTGAGAAGGGGAGCTGCTGAAGGAAAACTTCAGGAAACTGCCGACAGAGAACGATTACAAAAAGAGGGGCTAGATAAACTCCCTGGCGCTCCCCCCTTGCGAAATCTGAAATCAATTACGAGTGAGTGTGAGGCCATGAGTCTTCCGTTGAGGACTCGCAGGGTTGCCCTGTGTCCCGAACAGGGTTGGCATGAGTCGAGGAGAAAATCTCATTTCCTTCATGGTCGTCCTCCTATTCATGCATCTTGCCAATTGTCCTCGAGTTTCAGAGGTCGGCGAAAATTAAGCTTGGCTCCTTGTTGCGCCATGTTTGAAGTTGGAGAGCTGTGCTTTTTTACCATCCCTCCATCTTAGAAGCCCTGAGGGCCAAAAGCGGTAAACATGAGGGGTTTATGTTCTCCCCTGGCAAACCAGGGGAATAATTAGGCCTTCCCTATATGTCCTTCTTTGGAAATATTTTTCTCAAGAGATAATACCTGTTGCTTGAAGATGTAAGGTATGGGATTCACTATCCTAAATACCAGAGAAGAACATTGCCACCCACAGGTTTCCGAGAGAAAACATTTGTCTTGAGAAAATATTTGACAAATCTGGGCCCTTCGACGTTGCGACAGGCAGAAAACTTGAAGCTAGTAAAATTACATACCATATGGGAGATTACTTGAGAGCCTCACATTTTAAGGGATATTTCGAGCCATTCATGTATTGAAAGCAGGTGGAATAAAAAGGATGAGCGTGGTAAAAAGACAGTAAGAAAACACAAACAAACGGCACGTGTGAAACCTCACTCGAAGCCTCCCAGTCGGTCTGCACGGACCAGTTCGAGTAAAACACACAGAATCAAGCCAAGGCGGCTGAATAACGCTTTCGCGTTACGCAATCCGTTGTAAACGACATGAAAAAAAAAGATGATGACGCGCACAGGGTAGCTTTGTGAAAAGGCGCAGGTACCAAGTTGCAAAGATGGAAATGTTTATCGAGAAAACGCAAGCTTTACGCGTACATTCCTGTGAAAAACGTTTGGACGAATATAATCTTTTGTAGTTCACGAGCGGGTTCCTCTAAATCGGCGGTTCCCAAACATGCTAACAAAAGAGGGTGCGTTGCGAGAAGTGGGGGACTGTTTCCACAGGAGGATGTTGCAAACATATTGGTGAACAGTGCCTACCGAGAAGTCATACTCAGGTGTTCTGTACGGCCTGATTTCAAGGTATTTGGCTAAATTCATCCCGGGAGGCCGGCTCACCTGGCGAAACTGAACGTCCTTGAAAAGCGGCCAGGCGCCCATCGACGTCTTTTTATGAACAGCTTCCGCTTCACGCACGGAGCGGCTTATTAAAAATGAAGAGACAAGAAATAACGTATCCGCCAGTGACCTTTACACGCACAGAGAAAGTATCGATTTTGGTTGCTCATGACATCGTACTTTCAGTTGTCAGTAAGATAACGAGTACGGGAAACCAGCGTTGGTGGTTGATCTTGGGGAAAAAACTCACGCGGTATTAATTTAGCCCACGACATTGAGGCGACTCAAGATTATGAGGCGAAATATACGAAGACATTTTGCTCCTCTTGAGCGTTGCGGCGGCTGCTCCTCAGATAAAACAATACAAACCGGCCTACACCCTTACTTACGTTACAGCGATCTTGAGAAAAATAACTCATCTATGTCATGATACATTTAAAATAAAAGGTGCGTGTGTTTCCAACGGGTCTTAACGTAGAGGCTGACCTGGTTCCAAGAGCACACTCACCGGGGTATTTGTTTCCCAACGTCTCTTTCTGCGTCGCCCTATTGGACGCCCACCAGATCATTCGATACTCCATACATTCACAAGAACACATAGCTCCGATACTGTCACAAACTCCTCCCCCGCGTAATTGCGTCCGCTTGCAAATACCAAAGAAGAAGCGCAAGACAACAGTTATTTATATTTTAGCAGGGTGGCCGGCCCGTGAGTTTTCAAGTGTGCCGAGATTGCTGGGGTGAATACATTCGCAACGGAAATGCTCGACTGTGGTTTTACTATATCGGTTTACTACGCGAACAAAAGATTACAGGGCAACGCCCGACACAAGAAAAAGAAGCCTTCACACTGCCATCGGCCTTGTGCGCGCAGGCACTAATCGACCGTACACTAAGCGCACACGGACGCTAAATAGATAGTAACACACAAACGACAACCAAATACAAAAGGTGGCCACTACGGAGGCACTCGATCCACCGTGGCCAACGCCTTAACCTTCGACCTCGACAAACATAACTCAGGCAGCTGTACGCGACACGCGAAACACTCTAGAGGCAAACACTTGTTACACCTCAGTAACGCAACTACCCCAAAAAATACTAACAAGTTCGCAACCCACAAAACACTGTAGAGGAAAACACTTGTTTAAACCTCAACGACAACAGTACTCTCGATAAGAAACATCTATCAGCCCTGCAAGCTGTACACGACACTCGACATGTCCTCAAACATGGTTACCCTTGATAACGACAATTACGAACCCCAACAACAATACTACAAACAAGACACCAAAAAACCTAACTCTCAGCTCGTTAGCTACAAGTGACGCTAGAGAAAAAAAATTCGGAAGGATGCGGATATCTTAACCCGAACAAACAAAATACGGCGGGAGGGGCGTTGTAAAAGGAAGTCTTTACGAGCCAAGGAGAACACGCCGGTTCACCGACGAAAAGTCACGACGAGTTGGAGCCGACCTCGCCGGGCAGACGCTTACGTGTTTTGGGGCTCCGGGGTGCAGAATCTGGTCGGCCATGGGACTCGTGGCGACGGGCGAACTCGACCGCTGAGCCGAGGCGTGGACAGTTCCGCCGCGAGCCTACCGATGTACTTCCGCTAACGCGCGTCACGCCCGGATCTTTCCCCGCGTAGCACATTCATGAATCTCCAGCCGACTGCCCCAAGCGACCACGTGCTCTCCCTTAAATAAATTTCGCCGGCCACTGAAGTCCTGCTCTGACGTTTTCCCATTGTTCCCCTATTCCCCCTCCCAGAGCCGTCGCCAATTCGCCACGATCGCAAGCGCGCGTCCGAGCCAGCGATCGTGACGACACCCCTCGTACCTGCACGTCCGATGGAATGTTGCAGCCCCCGTTTGTCCTTGTAGCAGGCAGGGCGAAACAAAGGAGGTGAGCAGAAAGCCGAAGGGGGGACCCTAAATTCCTCAGCCAGGCGCAAAATGGCGGACTCCGTCCGGGAGGCCGTCATGTCGGCCGCCCTAATATAGAAAATGGAGGGCCTGGCCTGCAGTTTGTGACACTTGCTCCCTCCTAAAGAATATTCTAACACAATATTCTAACCTACACAAACAATAGGCCACCACACATACACACTGCTCTATGCAGGCAATAAGAAAAAGCAACAAAAGAAAGTTCGTGACGAGTCAGAAGGGAGTTTTAGCTGACCGTTTTTCACGGTCCGGTCCACTCCGATAGCAAGCGGCAGCGCTACTGCGCATGCGTGGCGCGCTTGGCCGCGAACGGCATTGGCTCCGGTTGCGCCGAGCGGGCCGCCGATACCGGAGCGGACCGTCGAAAACGGTCAGCTAAAACTCTCCAGTGTCTCTCTGGGTCGCACAGCACCGATGAAATGTTGAAACGCGCACTCACGTTGAAAAGCGCTCACCTGCAGAGCACTTTCGGTCGACTGCCCTGCGCAAGTTCACCGCGCCACATTGGATTGGAAAAACGTTTATTTGACCTGCAGTAAAGCGCGCGCGCTTTAGACGCGGCCTACGTCGTCTTCTTGGCGCGCCTGCAAGTGCCTCGACTCGCCTTTTCAGGCTCGCCGAGTCCCTGCCTGGCTAACGCCTCGATGACCCGCTGGATGGCCTTGAGAACAACTCACACTCCACGGTGTGAGTCCACGCACACCGCTGCTCAAGTCTCTGTTGCACTCCCACACTAGTCTTAAACACGGAGAACTCAACGCACAAATCTCCTAAGGGGAACGAAAATAAAACCTTTCATTCCTACACCAACACTCTATCCACGTGCGGAGCAGATGCACGCGCACGACACACTCAACAAAAAACTACACAGTAAAGTGAAACATACAAAATTGTCCCAAAGGACACAAAACGGTCAACCCGCGATACCGTCTGTACCCGCCTAGGCAAGTAACTTTGCTTGTCGAACGGCTTGGGTAACTAGCCCCACGAGGGGGTACATACCGAGGGTCGCCCGAAATGTTACGGAACGTCGTCCGCTGCGGCGTGGTCAATACTCAGGCGCAGCCGCCTATCTCTCTCTCTCCCGCGGCAATCGGAACGAAGCGCGCGCCTTCCTTTACGCGCCTGCTGCAAAGCGACCGTAGCTCTCTCCCACGGCCGTAGGAACTCGTCGTACCCGTCGCGCTCCCTTGCTGGCCTACTGCCTAAAAAGTTCGGTGTCGTGCCACTACGCACGCTAGGGGCCAAAGCCCTCTGCTCTCGAGGCTGTTGCTGACCCGCGGCCGTGAGCTGAGAACCACCCAGACACGCGCCTGCGCTGTCGCGCTGCTCCTGCAACGGCGGCACGAACTCATGCGGCCCAGCATCGCACGCCCCCAAAGCTGCAGACTCTTCAGGTACTCCGTCTGGACCCTCGAGTTCGCGCAGCTGCAAAATGTCATTCGTCCTATCCATTTCTTGGTTTCCCATCTGCGCCCCGCGATCTTTCCTTCCAAAATGGCAAGACTGGACTCGATTGAACATATGCAGGGAATAACGCATTTTGGTTTGTCCACCACCTTCTGTGCGAACACGTTGTTCTGTACACGTTGTTTCTATGTATTTGCTTTTTTCTAATGCGCCTTTCTTTGTCCAGGTTACAAAGCAAACGGGAAGAATAAATCGCTTTGGAGTGTGGCGTTATGTTATGGCTTGAATGAAATTATTATCGTTGGAGTTACACAGGCTTCGCTGAGATCAGTTGCCAAATAGTTGTGTTAAGTTGAATCTATCTTGCTTCAATTTACGAAGGGTCTTCCATTTTTTTGCATTGCCGGAAAGACCCTGTAAGTTGGTTTAAGCATACGACGTACTTCCGGATAAAATGAACATGGGCGTTCTGATTGTTTTTTATTTGTTGTTGGAAATACGTCGCTGGAAACTTACTGGTGCTGTTCCTAAACTCGCAAGCATTAGTAAATCTAACGCGGAGCTTCAGCCCAGGGAGAGAGGACACAATGCCAAAACTATTTTTTTGCTTTTAACTTCCAAACGGAATAAATAAGCTTCGAGAGCCACCAGAAAGGACTGTAACATCGATGAAAGTACCACAACACAAACAACGTTGTGTAATTGTGCGGCAAGCGAAGTTGAATGCCGCTCTGATTCGCGCAATTTCATTTCATCAGTGCCATTAGGTCAAGCCGTGCTTTGTGCAGATTGGACCTTTAATACATGTAGTAAGCGAGCGCCGTAACAAAACGGCGGAGGAGTGGATCTCCCACCAGGCCAAAGGGGGGAGGGGGGCGGGTAGAGTGGGGGCAAGGGGGTAGGTGGCGTGACATTCAAGGCATGAGGCTTAGGTTTGCATTCTTGCAAAATCAGGGCATTGCCACAATTTGCCGAAATACTCTGCCACAAAGCTTCTTGCGATTGCCTGGAGGAATTCAAAACGGGGGATTCACGGTGTGCCACAGTTAGTATAAAATACCAGATGCCTCCAGTAGCGCATGCCTTCAGCTGTTATCCTTGGCGATTTTACAGGGGGGGGGGGGCGGAAGGGGGGGTGCCGTTTGGTATAACGGCACCCAGCAATTCCCAGCCTGTTTCTGCGTGGCGAAGCAGAAATGGTTACTTTACCCTTCATGCAGTTCGGAGCATCAGCAGTAACTTTCTCACATGGATCTGAGCCGTGCCGTGAGGACCACTACAGCACCTTTGCTACGAAAGCAGACCTTTTTTCAACCTCCTAAAGTATAGGTAAAATCGCTTGTTCGAAAGGAAATCATAGCGCGCTTTGATAAATTTATGCTCTCAATAGAAGTTGTTCGTCTTGTTCCCACTCGACAAGCGTCTGGGGCAGGCATCGCCTTGTTGGGCTCAGCCAATGTTTAGCAGTAAACAGTAGGTGTGATTTCTGCGGTATTAACAAGGCTATTTTATTATTAATGTAGCATTTTTCGGCGAAAACCATACATGCAGAAATCACGCGGTACACGCAGGGAATGCGGAAATCCTGTACCCGTCACAGATCACCCGTGAGCAGTTTTTACTTCATTGCGCCTGTCCGTTTTAGTCTTTTTTTTTCCAGAATTCGCAATGAAAGCATTAATGAAAAGCGCGCAGTTGTAACACAATGTGAAGCAAGTGGCTTTAAAATAGTGCAGCAATCTCTTTTGCAACAACTTTGAACGTTTCTAAGTATAGAAAAATAAGCAATTCGTACAAACCTGCTTGAGCTGAAAATTGAACTACCTATAGTTTTGCGAGAGTAATAATAAAAGTTGGCAGTTTCCCGCATCCACCCTGCGCCGTAGGCACGGGTATTTTTCAAAATTTTGTTATTTGCAGTTACCAACACCACAGAATTAGGGCTTCTTTTCAGTACTTCTCATCACAACTCATTCACTGTTAACAGTCTAGTAACTATTTTAAACTTAGAGAAAACAAAGTTTGGAACAAATTGGTGGATGCTATTCAATGGGTGCTGTCCAATATGTAGCAAAACGTGAACAAAATAGTTAAAAAACCATAAAAAAATTGCAATTTTATTTTCACATTTTTTTAAACACTCTTTTGCGCTTAAATTCGAAAACTAAGCGCCACAATACACAATATCCTTCATTACAAATCTTTGGTAGTTTTTAGACTTGTAGTTTTTAAAAAGTTACCTAACAATATGTAATAACAAAGTTTAACTTAAATGGAAGTTTACTGTATTGTGAACACTAAATTTGCCGAACTCCACTTATCTAATGTCGCGAAGGCTGATGCTGAGAGCGAAGCTACGTGGCATTCACAAAATGAAATGCTAAACTTAATTGAACTTTGTTCGAGCAGCAGAGCACTTCTAGTTTGTGCCAATTCATCCTTGAACAGTTCCATTGCCTGCGCCCTCTAATGGATCCTTTTATTATTCTTGAACTAGGAATACTCCCGCGAGGAATTCCGCCATCGCTTTATCTCATGGAGGAGTGGTTTACTTGTATAATAATTTTGAAACGGTCATTAAGTTTTACTATACGAGCAATGCAAATTTTTCTTAGGTATTCGTAATTCCTTGACATGCCCGATTTTTTTTTCTGTTCACCAACCATGTTAAAATTTTGTACAGATTGGAGCAAAATTCATTTTTTCAGAACATTGAGCTGGTTAGTCATGCCAGGCACTTAACAACACCATTATGTTTCGTTGTGTACTACAGCAGTACATGGTATTTTCTTTGATTGAAATGATTCGTTTAGGGCGCAGGCCTCTGGTGCGCGTCTCTGGGCTGAGCCGCGTCGCTGTCGTAACCGGGTGGACGACGGCAAGACCGAATTGTTTTAAAAAAACAAAGGAGGATAGTGTCGCTAAATTGTGAGGGGTAGGCGGTTGGCCGTGGCAGTGCTAGCGATATCCGAAAGTGTGCGGAGGGGGGGGGGGGGCAATATTGTGTGCGAGCACGAGACGCCTATCTACGCGACGCTGGCGAAAACGTCAAAGAGGCGTCCGCGCGACGATGGTGTGCGCTCCCAGTCTAAGACGCGGGTCGCGGTCCCTTCCTGAGACGCACTTCGCGCCACCGACGCAGAGGTTCATCGCTGCCGTCTAGAGACCCCACGTGTGAGTGGTGCCTCAGGGCACTGCTGCCGCGACCAAATATCGCACTAGAGAGTATCGTAATCGTCAGCTGTTTTTTTTTTTTATTTTTAGCCGTAATTGGAATGTTTCTGGTGCAGAGGTGGCTTTTAACATCTATGCACCGACTGAAATATTAACGGAATGGAAAAATAATAATTAGGTCTATTTACCAAAGAATTTAGCCAAGGTCCTATTAGCCAAGCATTTTGCTTCGCCGACGAAACCAGAACGCTTTATGTTTGCGTTGCAAGTACTTGGAAAAGCGACGTATAAGTCAAACGGAGTGCGCTGTTTCGCTTGACGGTGAAACATCCATGCCTTCAGCAGTCCATCGTTATGAAAACCAGAACGAAGCTCAGCTTATGGAGTATTCAAAGCACGACCACAAAAAATGGAAATGTGTACGAGCTGACGCCCTTCACACTGTCCAATAGGAGCACGGGCCTAGGGAAAATGTTTGTTCTATTTCTCTTTGTGCTTGTCTTCTGGCGTCGCGACAAGCAGAGGAAGCCACCTTGATATTCTGTTGTGGGAACAAGAGGATCGAACAAGTGGACAAAGCAGACGCACGAGCAATATAGCCCCTGTACAATGAGCTCTTCATGTCCTTCGTAGCACGCGGGTTGACCTTTGGGCGATGCATGACGCCCGGAGAATAGGTCGCCGGTTCGCTCTCGATCACTCGCGAGTCTATCTGCCTACTATTTATTTAGTAAACCTGAGTGAATTCCCGTGACAGCTGTGCCTCGAGATCTCCCTTTCTTATTGTGCATTGTGTTCAATACCTCCATTGTTGTCCTCCATTCAGTTTCTTTTGATATTAACTATTATAGGTTTATTTAAAGCTTTATTTATTTATTTAATATATTCATATTTTTTAATAATCTACAATATTTATAGATGCTGCCGAAGCATTTGCCGCATTCTTGTACTGGTGCCTAGAGAACATTTTTAGACCGCGAACATTTAATAACGAGTTCAGTAGTTACAGCAATAAGGGGAAAACGATTGCTTAAAACCTCTAAAGCATTCTGTGCAAAGTTACTGCAACTATTTGAAGAAATAGCAACTTCATAACTGCATGAATAATGTATCCCCACCAAAAAAACTTATAAATCCTAAAAGGTTTCTATGATATAATTAGCAATTAATTAACATGCCGAGCCGATTTTCGCGTGACGCATGCACTGAATTATTTAAATTAGCTTCGTCTCTGGGCATGTATAACTGTGGCTGACTATTGATGTTACTATTCATTCGTCACATGTCAAGGATGCGCCAAAAAAAAGCTGAAGACCTTAATTATGAAGTTGGCTTGAAAAACGGTCGAATCATGGAGCGCCGCGCATAGAAAGAGGCATCAGGACAAGATATTAAAATCACGTATGGCCCCAATCGCCGAGTGCCGCCCCGGAGCCCCATCCCACGCAGCACTCGACCGTTCTGCGTACCATAGGACAATGTACTTTGGCCAGTGATTTTCTCTCCGCCCTTTTTCTGGCAGACGTGTTCGGCCCGTGTCCAAATGTAGGCCCTTTGGCCCTATACGGGAGTACTCATATGGCAATCCAGCGGCCAGTCTCCGTCGGCCAGTCGACCGGCTTACGTTCATTGTTCAGATTCCCGAAGTCGGGTTGCGGCCATTTGCAAGCCACCCGTGTGCGGCTGAAGTAAGGCCATCGGAGGACAGCCGAGATGCGTTCGTCGGACTCCCGCCGGACTACAGCTGCCGGAAGTTCGTCCATGCCACGGGCATTGGAGTTGAGCAACAGTACGTTAACTGTACTGAAGGCGGTGGATGCCCACTGCATTCAGCGCAAGCAAAAGACTGAGGCGCACTGCAGCAGCACAATCCCACCATTTTCGGTCAACTGCACCCACATCAAAGTGAGCCCGCTCGCCTCCACCAGCCGTGCAGGCTTGAGCAGAGCCTTGCTTTTTGATCAGCGCCATTTGACAGCAAAATGTATTAATTAAACACTGCTGAACACTTGTTGATATAATTCCTGTTCCCCTTTTACTATCGGATGCAGAAACTATTCCTTTCTCTGCTATAGCTGGTATAGTTCTATTGTCCAGGTGAGTTGCGATATCAAAGGTTGGGCTGATTCGGTTGACGTCGCTGCCAAAGGTAATTGGTGAGTAGGCCACGGCTTTTATCCTCGTCATTAGGTAATACCCATGAATTGGTTATTCCATAATTCCAGATCAGCAGTGAAATCGGAAGTTTGATGAAGCCGTCCGAACAGCTGTTGTCGTAATTAGCCTGTCCCCGTCAGTAAATAGATGTTACAGGGGCGTGAAAAAACTACATGTTTTTTTTTCATTAGAAAGACTGCTTTGTCCCGATAACAATGGTGCGGATTTATTTCGAACTTGAACACATAAGGAGGATAATGAACAAAACATGTGAAGCAGCCGCACCTCCCAAAACACTTCCCCGGAACTTTTTTATGACGCCACAGAAGTTTGTGTGTGTGATCGGCAGCCGCCGACCGAGCACATTCCTAAGATTAGTAATTTGGTGATTGTAATATAGCCTCTAGTTCTTTTTTGATTGCATCACTGGAATGCTAGCTGTAACGCAACCCATTCATTCATAGTTATTTTCTCTCGTGCTGTCCCATATGACGTGAAGCCTATGCATAACACATACCTGAACCACAAATTATCAGCTCTTTTCAATACTTCTGGCGCTTCTTGTCTATGTATCAATGGTAGGGAGCTGCAGCTCAAGAATTTGAATGTCTCCGAAATAATTCCACCTTTCTGTTGGCCTGGGAGAGAATACTAAGGGAACGGCGACCGCGCTTGCGGGAATGAAATAATAAACTCGGCGGTTAATAAATTCCGCGGCTTCAGCCGGAAACACAAGTATCCTGGATTTTTAACTGACGTATCGAATTGGGCTTCGGCTAGCCTGCGCGAGTTCATATCGTGAAAGATAGCAAACACACATGGATGAAAAAACGGAAAGAAAACACATTAGCGCTAAGTTTATTTCCTTTCTTTCGCCCTTCTGTGTTCGCGCTGCTTTACAATCTGGATTTTCAGTAGAGCTGCATCGGTCTCAACTGAGGCCTTCATTTAGGTTAGCTTGCTCTGGAAAGACTGGCACAACCCCAGCCTTATGTTTCCCAGCAGCTGAGGCGCCCGAAGCTAGAAGCTACGTCCACAAGTAACATAATTCTGGAACCTAATGTGCCACAGAGCGGCTGCTGGGACCAACTTCCCTGGTGTCCACTGCCACTTAAAGGTTGGAACATTCGTCTTCTTTCTCATTTGTGTTCAAATTTCATTTTCGGGTAACGTAAAGGAGCCTTTTTTAAGAGTCACGTCAGAGCATCTTAGGCATAGTAACCTAGAGCCGAAATACACGCCAATGACAGCATTTTTAAAGGAGTCGTTATGAAATGCGTAAGTTAGCGAAACTAAGTACGATCATTTCACTATACAACCTAACAAAACTGTGTCATGATTTTAGTTTCGTCACCCATTCCCTCAGTATTATTGGGAGTGCACTGTGTTATAATTTACTGAACTTGCATTACCTGACACACTGATTCCACGCAATGAGGAGCACCAGGACGTGAAGTCTAGGAGGGAATTTATTGCAATCACGGGAATTTCTTGTTGTGCCTTAAATGTGTTTTGGTAACCCTAAAAATGCAGAGCTGAGATCTTTACTAGCCGTGCACAGAGTGCGCGCCGAGACGAAGGCCGTCAAAGACGTTTGGTGTTACAAAACGCGGTCACTGGACACAATTTAGGTACTTTCAATCAGTGGGGTGGGCGTTTGCGACAGCCTTTCACAGTTTTATGGTATTTCTGCAGATTATTGCTTTCAAGAAACATGAAAGAGAGGGTGCCGCCAGGAGTTGCTCATGCTACATGAACACCGGCTTTCTCCGTCAGCACATTTGCATGGATACACGAGAAACAGGTGATAGGCAGTGACGTCGTAGAGCGTTGCTGCCTGCAGGGATCGCCACCTGCGACAGTTCATAGCGGCTGTGTTTTAATGCATCCATCGTATTTCGCGGCGCCTCAAGCAACGGATCTCGCCGTTTCTATTCTGTCGCTGCAGGTTAGCTTGGGTTCCAAGCACTCAAATACTCTTTCACCAGGCAGCCACCTGGAAACCTCAGCGTCGAGCTGTTCCGATTTCTGGACTCATGTAGTGGAAAATAAAATATTCGCTCACTGTTGCAATTCGGTCTCCAATAATGGTACATACACAGAGGTCTGCAACTGCGCTTATGCGTTTCGCGTTAAGCAATATTTTTGGGGTATTTGAAAGACAAACATGTGCTCTGTGTGCCATAAAATACGTGGAAAATGGTGGTGCAGGGATTGAAGATTGGGCAATCGCTTCTAATGGATTGCGGATCGTCATACGGCCAAATTCAAGCCATTAATAAAAAGCTTACTTTTTATAGTCGGTATATTCCGTGACTCGAGTAATGCCGAGATTAGTGACCAATACGCACGTAGTGAAGGCGATTGAGCTAAGAACCAGACTTGAATGGGTACAGTTTCGAAGAAATGCGACGGTGTTGCGGCGAAATGTGAAGCTCAATAGGCAGGTTGAAAATGTGACGGAGCTTCAGGTTCTATTTTTTTTTCGGGAGTCATTGACTATCCAGGAACTGCACCGATGACGTACACCGTTATAGCAGATCTACCAGTCCTAATATAAATGGCTTGAAATAAATATCCCTAATGAGGACCTCGCAAGCACTGTATCGTACTTTGAGGGTCTGTTAAAAATAGTCACGCTTGTGAAATCCCATTAGTGCCGGCTCACAGCTTGCCGGTGCGTAGTGCAAGGCTCCCAACAACACGTGGTAAGTTCACATCAATGGCTGGGCGGGATGCATAGTTGGCTCCCAACACAAAGCATTGAAGCCTAGTACAAACTGCCAAGCTTCCACAGATCTTTTTTGCCGAGATCTAAATAAACTCAAGGAGGGAGCTCTTCTGGATCACAGGACTACAGAAACAGATTGCAGGATTGTCTTGGACGAGAGCGGTAGCATTTACGTGGGGGAAAAAAAGGTGTGACTTGTGTTCGTCACTGCAACCGCTTCTGATTAATTCGCAAAAATTAGCACCCTGCTCTGCATTTTCTTTTATTCCCTCGCTCTCGTGAACATTTTTCAACACTTAGATGAGTAGCTACTATTTCCTTTGCGACAATTTTGCCAGAACTGCGCGTTGCTTCACTTTTTTGTGTTGTTGTGATGAGCATCTGGCACCGTGAATATTTTGTACACATGATGTGTCATTGATGACTTAACGTACGCGTCTGTGCTGACTGAAAGTAACTTTGCCGAGGAGCAGTCATACATTTTTACTTAATGGCTACCACGATCATTTTCTCACTCGCAAAAATATACCGCGTGATGGTAGTTTGGTCTTCATAAAATCCGTGTATTTGTGCCTGGGGGATGTCGGTTTCAAAGCTCCGGAATGATTATGAATTCATTCTGAAAATATCCATTCGTGGTATACAGTTTCTTACTAATAACTTCAAGGGGATGCTGGGGCTAAATGCAGACTCGAAATGGAGAGAGATACGTCATGTTTCTGTAACTTAGACGTAGAATTTTCGCACTTGATTTAGGACTTAGCGAGTGTATGTTGTTTTGTTGTAGATACTAGGTTGCCGATTTCTCGTACCATCAGTGAGGTTTCTGCTTTATTACGGCGTTGACTGCTCGTTCCAACACACAATTTCCGGTAGGGTGCCACTACAATTGCTGCAATATGCAAATACTGTACGGATGGAATAAAATCTATACGGGAAGCAGCGCCATCGATCTGTAGTTCTACTATAGCACCTTTGATATATCAGGTCATTTCTCGATACGTACGCAGACTCGCGATTTCCCACAAGGTAGACGGCAGAAGCACGCAGTTTCATTTTAGTTTGCTCCGATACGGCATTTGCGTGGGCAAAACGAGTGCAGTTAAGGCTAAGCCTGATAGAAATCACTTTCAGCTGTAACAACATGTGCACGTATTGTAACAACCTCCGGATTTGCTGTAAGCGATGTGCATCTACAGCGCTTCTAGGCAAAGCTTCGCTGTACCACGTGCCTTCTAGTTTCATGTGAATGCTTCGCACAGGTGCTTAAATACGCTTAAAATGGACGGATGCCTGAAATTACAATTTTTACATCGTGACATGGGTCCAAAAGGATGGCTGTGTTTGCTCTGTATTAGCAAGTCCAAGCTTTCATCTTTGTCAATCTTTTGCCAGTGCTTCATACCTTGTTAAGCCACTAGGGGAGCCTGTGGGGAAGATGTTTTTTTTTTAAGCTGTGGTTGCATAATTTATTTTATATTCGCTACCGCAGTGGTGACTCAGAAACGTTTGCATGTATCCCATAAACAACTTCAGCATAAGTGTGGAGGCTGTTACCGCTTCATGCCTTCAGGTGTGCTTTATTGCACATGCAATCATAACACATGGTTACAATATTTCTAAGTTTACGAGTCACATTTAGGGACTTTCACTTCCCATGGACTTCAACTGAGCAGTATGCAGCTTAAAATCAGGAACAGCAATTACGCTTGCATACGCTGCGATGCAGAGATGGCGAAGAGGTAGAACACCCGCCTCGCGTGCAGAAGGACCATGGCTCGAATCCCGGTGCTGGACAATTCCCGGACGATTAAAAAAAATCCGCGTATTGATGGAATTGCACAAAGGGGCTTGGGGTGCGGCCTGACCCCGGCGACCATTGCCGGCAATGCACTCCCTCACCAGAGCGGGATTGGCAACCCTAGTGTAGTAACGGCCACAACCTCCCATGAATACGCCAATTAACCCACGGACCTCAGTCCCCAGCGGCTGCAAAGCAACGGACCACGGGGGCGGTCAGACCAGTGACGCAGCAGAGGGTGCTAAGAATCCCGAGATCCGGACAGGCCGACAATGGAATCTGAACCTGGCAACGTTTCACGCGCGAACCTTATCTAGCGAAGCAAGTCTTGAGGAATTAGAGGGCATTAAATGGGATGTAACAGGGCTTAGCGAGGTTACGAGGGCAGGCGAAGCCCTTACGGTGCTGAAAAATGGGCACGTCCTATGTTACCCTGGTCTAGAGGACAGAGAGAAATGGGAGTGGGATCTCTAGTCAATAAAAGCATAGCTGACAACGTAGACGAACACTATAGCACTAACGAAAGGGCAGCAGGTCTTGTAATTAGGCTCAATAAGAGGTACAAACTCAAGGTGGTGCAGGACTACGCGCCCACATCTAGCCACGACTACTAAGTTGTGGAACGCCTCTATGAAGATGTGCAATCGGCAATGGCTAAAGTAAAAACACAGTATACCGTACCTATGGGGGACTTCAATGCTAAAGTAGGCAAGAATCAGGCTGGAGACAAGGCAGTTGGGAATTATGGTCCGGGCTGTAGAAACAGCTGGGGGGACCTACTAATTGAGCTTGCAGAACGGAATAACCTACGCATAATGAATACCTTCTTCTGTAAACGGGAGAGTAGGAAGTGGACCTGGAGGAGCCCGAATCGGGAGCACAAAAATGAAATAGACCTCATATTATGCGATAACCCTGGCGTCGTGCAGGATGTGGTAGTGCTCGGAAGGGTAAGGTGTAGTGACCACAGCATGGCAAGATCTCGAATTAGGCTAGATTTGAGGAGAGTCCGCAACAAGCTAGCACGAAAGTAGCCGATAAACGAGCTAACAGTAAGACGTAAAGTAGAAGAATTCGGATCGCGCTGCAGAACCGATATTCCGCTCCTAACGAGGAAGCCGAGCCTACGACACAGGAAGCCAGCGACAACCATACACGCATTATCACGTAGTGTGCAGTAGAAGTCGGGGGCACTATGGCTAGACAGGATACTGGTAAACCTTCACAGGAGACGAAACACCTAATCAGGAAACAGCAAACCATGACAGTCCCCACCGCAGCTGACAGAATATAACTAGCGGAGCTCTCGAAGTTAATAAGCGTAAGACAGCTGACATACGGAAGTATAATATGGAGAGGATTGAATACGCTGTAAAGAACGGAGGTAGCCTGAAAGCAGTGAGGAGACGTCTTGGCGTGGGGAAAAATCAGATGTATGCACTTAAGGATAAGCAAGGCAATGTCATCACAAATAGGGATAAAATAGTCCCAGTAACAGAAGAGTTCTATAGGGATTTGCACAGCAGCCGGGACATCCAGGATAATGCCGAACGAGACATTAGCTCAGAGCAGATAGACATCACACCAGTAACGACCGAAGAAGTAAAGAAGGCTTTCAAAGAAATGAACGGGGGCAAAGCACCTGGTGAGGATCAGATAACAGCAGACCTCTTGAAGGATGGCGGAGAAATTGTACTTGAAAAGCTGGCAAACCTGTATACGCAATGCCTAATGACCGCAATGGTACCGGAATCTTGGAAGAACGCGAAGATCATCCTAATCCATAAGCAAGGCGACATGAAGGACTTGAAAAACTACAGGCCGATCAGCTTACTGTCACTCGTCTACAAGGTATTTACGAAGGTTGTCGCTAACCTAATTTCTGCAACCTTAGATTTCGGTAAACCTAAAGAACAAGCAGGGTTCCGTAGAGGAAAAAAAGGACAATGGACCCTATTCACACGATCAATCAGGTAATAGGGAAGTGCGCTGAGGATACTGAACCCCTATATATAGGCCTCATAGATTAAGAGAAAGCATTTGACTCGGTCGAAACCCCAGCAGTGATTCAGGCATTACGGAACCAGTGGTTAGATTAGCATTATGTAAGAATACTAGAGGATATTTACAATGGGTCTACAGCTACCATCATCCTCCATAGGGAGAGCAGTAAAGTACCTATAAGGAAGGGTGTCAGACAAGGAGACCCAATCTCTCCAATGTTATTCACAACATGTTTACAAGAAGTATTCAGAACATTGGATTGGGAACAGGTGGGAGTAAGAGTTGATGGAGAATACCTCAGTAACCTCAGATTTGCTGATGACGTTGCCTTGCTAAGTAACTCGGGGGACGAATTGCAAAGCATGCTTTCCGCACTGGGCGAACAGAGTAGAACCGTGGGCCTGAAAATTAATATGCACAAAACTAAAGTAATGATCAATAACCTCGGGACAGCACAGCGGTTTGAGATAAGTGGCGAGGCAGTGGAAGTGGTAAGCGAATATATCCACTTAGGCCAAGTTGTGACCCAAAATCCCAACCATGAGGCAGAGATAATTAGAAGGATCACAATGGGGTGGGGTGCATATGGCAGGCATTCTCAGATAATGAATAGCAGTCTATCATTGTCGCTGAAGAAGAAAGTGTATGACAGCTGAATCTTGCCGGTACTCACCTACGGGGCAGAAACTTGGAGGCTCACTAACAGGTTTCAACTTATATTGAGAACGACTCAGCGGGCAATGGAGCGGAAAATGATAGGTGTAACATTATTGGACAAGAAGAGAGCGGAGTGGGTCAGGGATCAAACTGGTGTTAAAGACATATTATTAGAAATTAAGAAGAAGAAATGGACGTGGGCAGGGCATGCAATGCTAAGGCAAGATAACCGCTGGTCATTAAGGGTAACAGAGTGGATCCCTAGAGAAGGCAAGCGTTGCAGTGGGAGGCAGAAAGTTAGATGGACAGATGAGATCAAGAAGTTTGTGGGGATAAATTGGTCACAGTTCGCACAGGACCGAGGTAATTGGAGAATAATGGGAGAGGCCTTTGCCCTGCAGTGGGCGTAGATGGGCTGGTGATGATGATGATGATGATGACATGTGTTATGAATCTATTGGCTTTTCCGACGTGTGTTATGAATTTATGAATCTATTGGCTTTTCCGAGCTAGCTGTAATTCCTTCCTATCTACTGATATACATGCCGTGATGCGGATTCTGGCATCATTTATGGTGGCGTTGCGTTGCGGGGGGGGCTTAAGGAGAACGACAGGATTGGTACCCCTCGTCAACGCGGAAACCCACGAATGAGCCGACTAGCTCTGTCACCTTCACGATACTTCATTGGTCGCCGCACCGACGCAGCTCATGTTCTCTTCTTGCTGAAATAACGTATTTTTTTTCTACCCTGCATTATAATTTGTGTGGGAGCCCCCGGAGTGATGCGTCCTTTCCACCGTCCAGTTGTGGCTGCTGCAAATTCAAATTACAGGAAATGCTCGCTTCTCATTGTCGCCTTCGTTTTTGGCGGTTGTTTAGATGGCCTTCTTAAGAATATACTTACCGGGCACGGCTTACAGCGAATGATGAGCGCGAGTGAAAACACAATAAATTAGCCTGATATTGCTCTCGCGTCAATATTAGATTATCCGCCAGGCTCCGTTGAAAACATAAAAAATGGTATTTTTGGAACGTTTTATCGCAAGTGTGAGGAATGCAGGATTCCAAAGCACACTTTCTACCACGGATAATTGATTTTACCTCAACTGCATACACCATTTTCAGAAAATCATATTTTGTATCCTCCAGCCTGCCGTTACAGTGTAAGGGTGAAACATGCACTCACGTTCCTAGCACGTCATCTTAACAACTCTAATTATCCAAAGTAGATCTTTTTCCAAAGAAGTAGCATTGCGCATGGAGGAACGTGTCCCGCATATGTGCCAGCGGTTTTACGCGCGATATTTAAACTAAATTTCTCAACATTAATTTTTACGTGGTATCTCTAGACAATTGCAAATTCTGACAAAAAGTGAAGACCGACTGCCGCAATGGTGGTTGTGTCATACTAAGCCAGATAATGAATGGCAGCCTACCATTGTCCCTGAAGAAGAAAGTGTAACACAGCAGCATCCTACCGGTAATCAGTTCTAATCACCTACGAGGCAGAAACTTGGAGACTTACTGAGATGGTTCAACTTAAATTGAGGACGGCTCAGCACGCAGTGGAAAGGAAGATGATAGGCCTAACCTTAGGCACAAAACGGGACTGGAGAGGATAAGAGAACAAACGCGTGTTAAGGACACATTAGTACAAATAAGGAAGAAATGGGCGTTGGCATGGCATGTAATGCGAAAGCAGGATAACCGTTGGTCATGAAGGGTAACAGAGTGGATTCCTATAGAAGGCAAGCGTTTCATGTGTGGCAAAAAGTTATATGGCCCGATGAGATCACGAGGTTTGCGGAGATAAAGAAAACTGGTCGCAGTTAACACGGGACGGGGCGTAGATAGGCTGATGGTGGTGGTGGTGGTGTTGATGATAATGATGATGATTATAGTGATGATGATAGCGGTGGTGGTGGTGGTGATGGTGGTGGTGGTGATCTAGAACAAGAACAAGAAGAAGAAGAAGAAACAGTAGTTTATCGCAATAAATGACTCATCCACCCATTACTCTCGATAAGCTGCCTTCCGAATTCGATTATGTTTCTCTTATGCCTGGCTTACTTATTTGAATGAACAGGAGATTACTAGAGCGCCAAGAATATCGCGTCTTCGTTATTTGAACGCCGTTAGATGTTAGTTTGCTTCGGCAGCTCAATTGCTTGCTAGAAGTTAGAGCTCATCTGGGGAGGTTTTATTTTGATCACGGCGGCCCGATGTCCCGCGGATACAATTTTACTAATTCTATGTCGTCGTTTAATTACCGCACGCAGGCGCGTATTTAACGTAATATAGCGAAGTTGTTTCCTTTTGTCGGCGATGTAGTCACAATTTAGTCTCCCCACTACCCAAACTTTCCTTTTCAGGAGTGCTGTTTCTCCCCAGCTAGTTTGTCGGTTTTTTTCCCAATGCTTTACAAATGTATGTTTTATATCTTTAGTATTTTTTCGTGTCTATATTACAACTGCGTTCTTTCGCTCGCAAATGTTTTTTTGGTCATTACAGGAGTAGTTTTGTGTCCAACTTTGGAACTGAATTTGTACAACCAGTCGCAACATTATTAAACACTATTGGAAGCACACACTAGTATAAGCACGCATACTAATCATAGATACATCGCTGTACTAAGGTTTCATACCAATTTAAAAATGGCCGAAACCTTTGCGAAAAATGAACCTATTATAAATAGTGAAGAAGTCCTTCCCACTAGGAATGAAGGTGATGAATTGGGAGGAACCACAGCCCAGACAAAAAGATATCCGTAAGTGAAGCTGAAATACGCGTAGACGTTTGGCGGACCGAATGACCGAATGAAAAAAGCGGACCGAGTGCAAGATCGTGAAGGAACGCTCTTCACGGAGCCGAGCTGGCGATTATATAGGGCCATGGATGGGGACGAGCACCGCCAAATCTGGCAAACATGTTACAAGACAAATTCTGGAGCAATACGACGGGATATATTACCACGGGGTCGGCCATCACGGTAAATGTGTAAATAGTATTTTATTATAGCGGCCGTCTTGTACGGTAGAAGTCTTGCTTTCTACATAACTTGCCATACCGGGTAGGCTCAGTGAACAGCCAAAGTAGCTATCAATATTAAACAGAAACGCGGTCCCTAACAACCCTAATGCAGTTGCTTCATGGTGGTCATGTTCGATCAGAGTAACCACGAAAGAACAACGTGTTTTACCAGAATATTTTCGCCCTATCCACGCATGCGATCTTGGGTTACGGTCTATAATACATCACCGGCGTCGTTCGAGAAATCCGGCGAATGTTAGCGATGTTGCAATGTGAGTGGGCAAAGACTGGGAATCCGACGCGTTTCGCCGCCGAAAAAAATTTATCAACCTCTGAAGGCTCCTCGTGTTGACGGAATGCAAAGACGGGATCGCTGAAACTGTGAGACTGGCGGCAATAAAGAAGTAAGAAGGGAATTGTGGCTTCTGGCTTGTGTTGTGAATGGGTAACCTGCATTGCAGAAAGCGCGGTACGTCCTCCAGTATTTCGCTATGATCGTGGGACATAATTGTATAGAAGGTGTTTCTGGGCTACAAGATTCATGATTAGCGCAGCGACTATTTGGGCGGTGACCTGCCTGGACGGGTGCTACTAAAATATGCCTCGCAAATCACCTCTACACTTCGTTGGGGGTGCTGGGTTTTCCGTAGCAATGAACAACTATGATGAAAGTGATGCTTGATGTTTAGTTGCAGAAGGCCAACAAGGGTAAAGAGCGCCAATCAACGAGTTGTTTAGTGAGTTGAGTAAGGTAGTCATCAACACTAAAACGAGTGAGTAAATATAAAAGTGACACAAAACAAATGACAATGGAGATGGCTGGTGTATAGGCCCAGAATGATTATGCGTAATAAGACAAGAGGTGTAACAATTTTACTGTTGCTAAGACCTTAAAAACACGCTGGACAGAAAACACGTCTGCTAAAAAGTACGATTGGTGCAGTGGAATGTGTCGTGTTTAGAGTTCAGAGAAACGTTTGTGTCGGGTTGTTTCAAGTGCCTTGCATGTGATTAGGATGTGAGCTACGAACTGGCCCTCCCCACACCTGCTACACATGGGAGTCGAAGATCCAGTCAGATATTGGGAGTGCGTTACATGTGTGTGGCCTATCCGTAGCTCAGCCTGGGCGACTTCAGTGTGCTTGTTGTATGAGTCCGTTGTGTATCGTACCAAGCCTGGTTTTATTACGTGTAGTTTCTTGTCTGTTTGTTGACTCCACTGTGATTGCCATGTGTCACGAAGCTGTTTTCTGATGAATATCGTGAGGTCAGTGTAAGGTACTGATGTTATATCCACTGTGTTCGCAAGGGCACCGGCCGCAGCCATTGGATCGACATCCTCATTGCCAGCGATTCCACTGTGCCCTGGAACCCAGCATATAGTTATTTCAAGATTTCAGCCATCTGCAGTCATTAAAACCTTTAGAAGATTAAATAATTGTAGGGTTTAACACGCTGACGCAACGCAGGCGATGAGGCGCGCTGTTTTGAAGGCCTCTGGATTAATTTTGACCACCTGGGGATCTTTAACGTGCGCCGGACCTTTAAAAGAAGATTGATCGCATATTTTTTTTAGCAGGCTTTCTTGATGACACTTCCTGATCCACGCTCAGGGAATCTGTGTACACGGCGGACCTGGAAATTTTTTTTGGATGATGTGATTGGAATCCAGTAATATGCCGTACGCTTCTTCGTGTACACACTGTTATGAAAATTCATTGTTTTAGTAACACTAATGGTTGGTCAGTGCGAAACACATGACATACTGGGAGCAGTTTTTGACGCATCACTATAGAATTCGATGCACCTCTACTTGTTCCGCAGAAACAGGAAGTGCTGCAAAATTTCACTCCCGGGTACCCTATTTTTTTCTACTTTTGTGAATGACAGGTCGCTTGATATAGGGCGTAAATGCCATCTTGGAATGATATTTTGGATGGGTGTCTTGTGCTTGTCTGAAGGGAGACCTTGAACTTCGAATCCCCCTCCTTCACTCTAAGAGAGAAAGGTAAGGAAGTTGTTGGCCTGATAAAAAATAGTTGTAAATGTGATGTATTGGTAATGACTGGATTAAAAGGATGGTTGGTGTGAGACACGATTTCAGATGCATACAGCAAGTGAGCATACTCGTGCTGATGCCCTAGGAAGCATTTGTCACAGTCGACATACAGACTCTTGACAGGGCAGTGCGGAAAGCGCCGCATCAGAGGCGAAGTGCAAGATGCAGCACTGGGTCGAGCACTGGGTCGAGCACTGGGTCGACACTGCCGTAGTCATGCCGATGCTCTGCGAGGCACTGTAGATGCGCAGCAGGAGTTGCTTTCCGGCTCCATAGGACTGGTGGGAGAGGACCTTCAGGATATTCATTGTTTTTAAGCATTTGCATTGAAGGAGTTCGATATGCGGAATGAATATAAGCTGTACATCGAAGCAATGAACAGCTGCATTTGTTCATTTATTGCTGAAAGATGAGATGTCTTAGTACCGTAACAAATCACCCTTTATTCTCGTTAGTTTCGCCAATTAGGATGAAAAATATAACGGCGCTTTACGGCAGTTTAATAAGCACATCAAGAACGCGTATTGAAACAAATCTAAAATCTTACTATCATGCTTTGTGCCTTTGTGATCATTGCTTATTTCGCCGGAAACGGATGAACGCTTGGGTGTTTCTGGGTTAGTACATCATTCCTAACGTGTTGTTTAGCAGTTCCAAAATTTCAACTTTCAGAATCATTCCGGCGATGCTGTGGTAACGCTTTCTCTCAAACTTCAAGTGCAGACAGAAGTAGCCTAACTCAGCAGTTCGCTCACTTGCTTGAAAGTCTTTTAAAGCCCGATAGAAGCTTCTCGCGCATTTAATGTTTCCAAATGGGAACGGGTGATTCAGGCGACATAAAATGGGAAAACGAAACCCAGAAAAGAATGAAAATGAGCCGGCTTTCACCACCCGGTTTTAAAGTCGACCAAGGGCGTTTAATCGTGGTTTCCCAATGTGGAAAATATGAAAGGGGGGCATTAACTGCTCTGGTGAACAAATAGGAGGGATATATTGATACAGGGTAAAGATACAGGGTAAAGGGTAACAATAGTACAGGGCGATCCCTCCGAAAGTTCCATTTAGCTAGATGCGTCCTAATCACGGGAGCACCGTGGACGTCACGTAGAGGGTGTTCGCTGCACGTCCGAGATGAACAGCACGAAGTACGCGCCAGCTTCTTGCTTTTGCTGCTGCGTACCGATTTGGCGCGCTGTCATGAGTATTGCTCATACAAAGGGAGCGCCAACCAACGAGAAAGGAATCCCGCACTGTTCAGGCTTGCCGCCGCTGAAGTTTCATTTTTCATTTCACGTGGCCTTCTTGCATGCAGCCGTGGCTTTGATTTTGTAAGAGACTCTGTGCGATGGTACAGGATCCTGCACTGAAAGCGCAAACCTCTTTCTGTGTGTTTTCCTGCGCAAGCTTTACTGGCTGCATGATAGCCAACACTGTTTGCCCAGTTAAGGGGGGGGGGGGGGGGGCGGGCGGCACAAGCGGGCCACTGTTATATGTCACAATTTCCTTCAACAGATCACCGCACAATCCCCATTTCTAGCTCTCAAATCCAATATGCAATTGTGGGGATTAAGAGCGTCGATGCAACACCCGGGCTATTAATCGCGAAGTATGCCGATTAATCTCGACAACTTCGGCATCTTCAACGTACGCCGAAGTGTGGACACACAGGCGCTTTCTCTTTCCGTCTCCATATAAACCATTTGGAACTACCAGTCAAGGATTGTTGAGATGGGCAAGTCCCCCACAGATTGCGTGAAATTGTCGTAGTATTCAGTGTAAGGCAGTCAATGTGACTCTGTTTGCCCATGTTCAAACCGGAGCCTTATTCTTGAAGTTCAGAGCGCAAAAGACAAATTGTATTATGAAGACGAGACGCACAGGTCCCATTGCGCCTAGTCGTGGTGGTTAGCGCAGTAGGTATCGAGAATGTCTGTTACCAATTTTCCCCAACAGATACGATCAAAACATTCCAAGAGTTTTGGATTTTGGAAAAGAACAAAATATATAAACTGTAACCGAGTGGGACAAAACAGCCCGGACAAGAATAATGCGGCAACGGTCGATAGAAAAGGCGTTTCCACCAAATAGACGAGACCATTCAGGCGATCACATCACGCCCGGCGAACGTGTACGCAGATCGTATTTTGTATCGACAATGAGGCAGGACCAGTGGCGGCATGGATCAAAATGAGCCGAACCTTTTTTTCCCCGGGAGAAAATGCCTTAAACGAGAATGTTCGGAAGGTTTTAGGGGCTTTTTGACAAGTTTCTTTATGTGCTTTTTGTACCTGGCTTATCATGGCTTCGGATGGCAATTAGGAGGTCGATGGTGTCGAGACATAGCCCGCATGCGCGAAGCGCCGGCGCAAGCCAGAAGGGAATCGTACAGCCGCGCTGAAGGTTACGAACGAAAAAGCCCCCCGTTTATTCCGATGGCTGATAATATACACTCTCAAATATCACGTGACATACAGCTTGGCGGACGCAGGTTGCGCCTGCTATCTGTTGTGGCGGAAAACTTCGAACACCGGCGGGTGATAACAGCACATGCCCCTTTCAAACACAACAGCTACACATCCCCGTGCACCATCGAGATAAAGAACATACATTATACAAACAAAAACAATTCCACCAAAACAACAACATTGCAGAGAACTACTCATCCATACCCAGCCTTATGGGCTTCTTCACCACTCTACCGTATCTCGTTAATGTGCATGCAGAGTCACCATGGGCCACGTCGCCAGTTCGAGGCACCGCGTCTGTTGCATTCAAGTCACCTGTGCTCCCATCCATCATCATCATCATCATCACCAGCCTATGTACGCCCACTGCAGGGCAAAGGCCTCTCCCATTATTCTCCAATTACCTCGGTCCTGTGTCAACTGTGACCAATTTATCCCCGCAAACTTTTTGATCTCATCTGCCCATCTAACTTTCTGCCGCCCCCTGCAACGCTTGCCTTCTCTAGGGATCCACTCTGTTACCCTTAATGACCAGCGGTTATCTTGCCTTCGCATTACATGCCCTGCCCACGTCCATTTCTACTTCTTAATTTCTACTAATATGTCTTTAACACCAGTTTGCTCCCTGACCCACTCCGCTCTCTTCTTGTCCCTTAATGTTACACCTAGCATTTTCCGCTCCATTGCCCGCTGAGTCGTTCTCAATTTAAGTTGAACCCTCTTAGTGAGCCTCCAAGTTTCTGCCCCGTAGGTGAGTACCGGTAAGATGCAGCTGTCATACACTTTCTTCTTCAGCGACAATGGTAGGCTGCTATTCATTATCTGAGAATGTCTGCCATATGCACCCCACCCCATTCTGATCCTTCTAATTATCTCTGCCTCATGGTTGGGATCTGGGGTCACAACCTGACCTAAGTAGATATATTCGCTTACCACTTCCACGGCCTCGCCACCTATCTCAAACTGCTGTGCTGTCCCGAGGTTATTGATCATTACTTTAGGTTTCTGCATATTAATTTTCAGGCCCACGGTTCTACTCTGTTCGCCCAGTGCGGTAAGCATGCTTTGCAATTCGTCCCCCGAGTTACTCCCATCCAATTGGGCAGTACTCGCCTGCGCGGAAATGTCCGCGTTTCCCCTTTCATTTGGACGACGGTTAAGCGACCCCCGGTTACTGTTAAGATCAGTGCCGTTGACCAACTGTGCAGCGCCCGGCTGCTCTTCATTCTCTGGAAACTCAAAGGTTTCTGTGCTTGCACGTCCTCTCGGTAGGCGGTTAAGACTTCTCATGTTCCTGCGGAGATCAACCCCGTCGTCTGTCCGCACCACGTATGAACGGGGTTGCGGCGTTGGTGCCAGGACTGTGGCCTTGCGTTTCAAGTCGGTCATCCACACCCGGTCCCCTACTTCCAACTTAGGAAGTGGCCTGGCGCGGTGGCGCTGGTTGTAATAACGGCACTGCCGCCTCCTGACCTCTTGATCAGTGGCCACTGCTACTGTCGGGCTGCTTTGTCCTGGGTTTCGGAGACGGGGTAGCATTGGGACTCTTGTCTTGAGTGGCCTACCCATAAGTATTTCCGCAGGACTCACTCCAAGTACTCCGGGAGTTGCCCTGTAAGCCAGAAGTGCGAGGTAAGGGTCCTTGGACTCTAAAATGAGGTGCTTAATCGTCTGAACCATTCGTTCAACTTCCCTGTTGCCCTGCGGGTGCCTCGGACTGACGGTGACATGGCTGAACCCATAAGCCCTAGCGAACTGTTCAAAGTCAGTCGCTACAAACTGAGGACCGTTATCGGTCACCACGCACTCAAGGATTCCGTGCCGTGCAAAAATGCTTTTCAGTCTTTCAATTACCACGCCAGATTGTGTGGAAGGAAGAATAGCAATCTCGGGGTAGCGCGAAAGGTAATCAACCACGACAAGGTAGGCCTTACCTTTGATCACGCATAAGTCCACCCCGAACCTCTCCCAAGGGAATGAAGGGGTCGCAGTCGCTATCATGGGCTCAGTTCGTTGCGGCGCATGTTGTGCGCAAACATCACACTGGTTCACGAACTGGGCCAGTTCGGTGCTTAATCCAGGCCACCAAACCGAACCTTTAGCTACGCTGCGACATCGACCGATGCCCATCATGCAGTTTGCGCATCACTTCTGCCCTTAAAGGTTGCGGGATTACCAGCCTCGTTCCTTTCAACAAGAGACCATCAATGATGTTGAGGCACGCTCGATCTTGCCAGTATGGAATCAGGAACGAAGGAACGGTGGGTTTTCTAGGCCAACCGGTTTGGCACAGCCTGTGCAACCATTTACAAATGTCGTCTTTCATTTGACACTCTTTCACTCTGAGCAAAAAATTGTCCCCCGTTTCCAAACCCACCAAACACGCCGTAGAATACGCCGTGACGTCTGATACACTCGGCGTTTTTTCGCCATCGCCGAGTGCCACCGGTGACCGTGATAGTGTGTCGGCTGTGATAAGCGATTTACCCGGCACGTACTGGACACTGAACAGATATCGCATCAGGCGCAGCCGGAATCGTTGAATTCGGGGCGGCATGTCGTCAATGGCCATCTGGCCCAATAGAGACACCAAAGGCTTGTGATCCGTTTCAAAGACGACATTGAGGCCACGTATGTACTCGTCAAATCATTCGGCAGCCCATGTCAGTGCCAGCGCTTCTTTTTCTATCTGAGAGTATCGTCGCTCGGTGTTTGTAAGGGAGCGAGACGCGAAAGCTATCGGCCTACGGTGACCCGTTTTCTGCGTCTGAAAAAGAAACGCTCCCAATCCGAAAGAGGAGGCGTCCGCCGACAGAACTGTTGGAAGCGTTGCGTCATACATGGCCATACACTTCGCCGAACAAATTAGCTCTTTCAGGTCATTGAGGGATTTTTCTTGGTCGCACCCCCATACCCACTCACAATCTTTGCGTAAAAGAGCACGCATCGGGGCCGTAGTGTGTGCCAAATGAGGAAGAAAGCGTCCCAAGTGATTGGCCATGCCGAGTAAGCTTCTTACTTCGGTGACACTTTTCGGTGCGCTGAGATTCTTGATAGCACTGACCTTAGCCGGATGAGGCTCGATTTCGTTCCCCTTCAAAATATGTCCAAGAAATCGCACTTCATTAACACCAAACACGCATTTTTCTTTGTTCAGGGTCATGTTGGAACTAGCTAAGCGCGACAGAACCTGGGCTAAACGTTCATCATG